>NW_020230044.1:190000-335000 GCF_003227715.2 Harpegnathos saltator | reverse complement strand
TCAAATTTCTCGAGATGCAACGCGTAACGGACGCGGCACAAGAAACGACGACACGCATCGCGCATCGATTTGTGCCGCGATTTATCCATCGCGAAGGCATCGTGAACGCGCGACGGCGAGTGAGGCGGGGGAGTGTCGTGTAAGTAAAATAGCGGACGAATATCGAATCGTGACGATTGGTTCGTAAAAGCTCTCTCTCCGAGTGATTAACGCCGTGCTTTCGCGATCGACGTGAGTGGTGAATCGTGGGCGAATGATCCGGACTCGACGAGAGACGCGAACGGTCCTCCATTCCTACTGCGTAACAGCGACGAGCGATAAGGACGGCGAGGCGTTGATCGCGCGCGATCTCTCCTGTGAGTCTGAAATAAACTTGATCGTTATATTTGCCCGATCGATTGTTCGTTGGTCGCGTTCGCGACGATTTGACGCCTCTGCGTCGTACACAACACACACACACACACACACACACACAACGACGCTCTTGAGATATACCGGCGCATCGCCATTACGGGTACATTGTAACGAATACGCGGTAAAAGGGTATCCCGAGCAAAATTGCAATAGGGGAGAGGGGTTCTATGAATAAATTCATTAAACGGGCGACTCTCTGTCGCGTGCTAAAAATAAGGTAGGGCGTCTAATTTCGAGAGATGATACGCGGGACAACAAAGTCGCCCAAAACGAGGCTAGGCTATGAGCTTTTACGAGTCGCATGATCGAACAAAACGCTTGTCTCGGACCGATTCTCGCGCAGATTAGAGACGGTGGAAAGTCGAGGTCGCCCTTGACGTAAGCGCCTACCACGTGTAGATACACAAATACACTGCCGCGTTTTCACATCGTATTCTAAGAAATACGAAACGTCGTCGGATATTGCGACAGGACGTAAAGACGAGAGAAGCGGGCTCTCGAGTATCAATTACAATCGAAAGTTCATCAAATCTCAGCCACGTTGTTCTCGCGCGCTGTTGGCTCAATAGATTTTCAAATTCCGTTCTTACACGTGTGTGTGTGTGTGTGTGTGCGTACGTACGTACGTACGTACGTACGTACGTACGTACGTACGTAAGAACGGCGTCAATCGAAGCGATCGCGATCGTTGATTCAAAGGCACGACGCCGCCGCATGCAAAGTCTCCTCGCGATAAACAGGCAGTAACAAGTGGGTGTTACACACTGTGGTTGGAATATTTTTATTCTTCCCGAGGCTAAAGTAGATGTACTCGCGCTATCCGTGCTGCATTTATTCGGCCGATATCTGGATAACTTTTAACGAACTGACGGAACGAGCGCGAGCGCGTATCGATCGCGCGAGCCGTTCCGTAATTAAATATCAGCGTCTCCGTGCAATCGGATGCACCGTTGTGCAGCAGGCAGGAAGCGCCGCGCCGACGGCACGTGCCCGAAGATGCGCATCATCGACGACGACGACGACGACGACGACGACGACGACGACGACGAGTAAGACGCCGCCGATATGTTCGTTCTAAGTACTCGTGCGCGAAATGCCCCCCGACGCGCATAATAACGTGTATTTGGGTCGCGAATCCTTTTTCCCCCCCGATATCGGAACAGCGATGCGTCAATTTGGTTGCAATATAAGCCTCTACATGTAGAGCGGCCTTGACACGGGCCGCCGCAGCTACGCGCAGTTGCAACGACGAAATGCATCGTCGATATTTGCTAGCAATTGCTACGACAAAGAGTAGCCAGGAACGTAAATTTAACACGACATGAATCTCTCCTTAACGTCACTACGTTCTCGAGTCTTAGTACCATTGATTTGTTGAATCTCGCATAATCGTTAACATTGATGTGTTAATAAATGAGATAAGGTTTCGTCTCGTGGCGCCGCGGGCGGTGGCGATGAAGAAAGATATGTCGCGCGTGCGATCGACTCTACATATTTCACGCGACGCGCTCTCGCTCGATGACGAATGGCTTGGCGCCTGTATCCGCAGAAATGGTTTTCGATGCTACTTTCGCGAATGACGACGCATCGACGCGAAAGCGGTCTTTATAGATGCCATCGGCCTTGTCCTTGACATCGACCGCGCGGCGTCCCGACGCTACGCAGTCGACCGACCTGTACATTACATCGGGATGTTCGATACGCGGAACAGAGCCGAGAAATAAGTCCGTCGAAAGTGGAGAGGAGAAGAGAGAGAGAGAGGGATGGGGGGAGAGAGGGAGAGAGAGAGAGAGAGAGAGAGAGAGAGAGAGAGAGAGAGAGAGAGAGGGAGAGAAGTGACGAGGTGAAGCGAAACGAGGAGAGGCGAAGCGAGGTGAGGTGAGGTGAGGCGGGGTGAGATGAGGTGAGGTGAGGTGAGGTGAGGTTTACGTCGGGGTCGGAGCTTTGGAGGGTATAGGGAGGGCGGACCACATCGTGTTGGGTGAATGGAGGGGCGGATTTACACATTGCCCGTGATACGCGAGACATTTCGTAAGATTACGTCAAGTTCGAAAGCCTATTTTCCGACAAATACGCAATGACGTTAGTTCGCAAATCCAAGTGACGTCTTTCTGCCGATTGTTTTGCACGGTGTGTGTGAGATTTGCAACCACACACACGGACATTTGTATCGTTTATTTTATTACGAATCGTGCAGCCCGGATTATTCTTACGTGATATTATGCACAAAACAGAATTGCCCGAAATAAAACAAGGACAGCTTCGACTAATCTCGTACAACGCGAATAAGATCGTATTCCACGACTATTTATTAGCACAGCGTATTCTACCACGTTCGAACATCGTGTTGGACGTCTGCGTGTAAACAATATCTAGGTGTAGATTTTGCGATCTATTTCTTTACGAATAATTCACGCGTCTTCTGCGTGAAAATGTTTATCGTGCAACATTTCTCCGAGAATTCAATAGGAAAAAGAAAATGTGCGAAATATTGACGGATAGGAAAATTGACGGTAGAATTTAGCAGATAGAATGGAAGCCGGATTAAAAATTCAAAGTAGCATTGATAACGTTATGTATTAATATGTATATACATCACAAGCAAACGATGCGAAGCAAACATCACACTGTGCGAATGTGCGTAGTTAAAATAATTGTAAAAATTATCTTTATCATGTAGAGGATGGAAATTATTTGGCTCTCTTTCTCTTCATAGTTTTGGATCTCGCTCTAGGAGCGAGATTTCCACCTCGACGTTTCTTTCCGCGGCCTCTAGTCTTTTCTTTCGCTTTCGCCGCGCGTATGTCCTTCTTCATTCGCGGATCGACCACTTTGTATCGACCTTTCACACCGGCAGGCCGAACGGTGCGCTTCTGCGCCAAGTGTTTCTTCGCAACGACATATGTGACTTCCTTTTTCGGTTCCTTGGAGGCTTTCTTATACAACCTAAATTCAACGAGATACCAAATTAGAGGCAAGAACGCGGGGACGCACGATATATTACGATTAGATTGGACATTCCGAAAACTGGCACTTACGCTGCAACTTGTCTGGCCTTCTCTCTGTCGCTAATATCCGTGTTGTCCATCAACGCCTCCACCTTCTTCTTAGCCTTCTCAAGTTTGCGTATCGCTCGCTTCTTTTTCCTCGCTTTAGCTTCCATCACTTTCTTAATTGGTCTGACGTTCAAGTCCTCGACTCGTTTCTTATAATCGTTTACTAATTCTATAGGTACAGGTGCCTCTTTCTTCATATGCCTCTCCTCGTCCTTCACGAACCAGTCGGGTAATTTTTCGTCGTTGAATGCGTATTTGTTCCAAGCCGAATCGATCAAATCCCTTCGAGATTTTTTACTCTGAATCAGCAACGAGCCGAGTGCTAAATCTTCCGCGGTCAATTTCCTCTTCTTCTTCGACCTTTTATCTAACCAATCAAAAACGTCTTTAGAAGATGACATAGTTATTAATCGTCAATAGTTATCAGTGTGTCAGTCGATAAAATTCCTGGTCAAACGGGAGCTTACTTACCCTCCCCTTCTTCTCGGGGTACTATCTCAAAGCCGTCCTGCCCACCGATCTTCTTTGCTTTCTTGTTAGAATCCATCGTTTCTTCGATTTCGTAGTCGGAATTTGATTCATCCTCGGAATTTTTGCTGTCTTTATGTTTTCGTTTCTTCTTCTCCTCGTGGTTTACTACTTTGTTCTCATCTCCGACGATATGTCCACCTTTCTTTTTGTACAGTTCGATCATTCTATCCAACTCGTAATCTTCGTCGTCCTCGTTATCTAAATCTTTAAACGCATCCTTCTCGAACCAAAGTTCTGCCTTACGAATTTTTTTCGCTTTCTTGTCCCGGAAATCTAGGTCAGTCAGTAATGGATTATTATCAGATTCGTTAGATTCTCGTTTCTTTTTCGGTTGTGGTTTCTTCGGTTTCTTCTTACTTTCATCCTCCGAATCCTCTAAACCTATTTAACAAAAGTAATTTTATAATTTCTCTCTTTGTATTTTCTCTTGTAAATTTAGGAAATACGTGCCTGTAGGAAATGCTTGTAATAAAAATAAATATAGAGAGAAATATTTCGGAGAGAAATAGCTGAAAGTGAATATTATTGAAATAATTAATATTTGAATAGTAATACCTAGCCCAGATTTTTCACTATCTGCATCGTCATCATCTGATGTAGCGTCAGTATCACTGTTCTCACTGTCTTCCGATTTGTAATATAAACCTTTACTATCCAAGTGACCTGCATCTTTCTCGTAACGAACCGTTTTTGGCCTAACTTCTTCGTCGTCCGACTCCTCCTCGCTCTCCGCTACGACATCGGGTGTTTGATCCGTAACTTGTTCCAATTGTTGATAAGTTTGTATCTGGTTCAAATGGAACATATCGTCTCCTTCCAATTTAGGTCCCTCGTCACCTTTATGAACCATTTTCAAATTGAGCCGTTCATTCAACTTTTGTCTTTCTTTGTGAACCTTCTTTTTCTTGCGTTTCAATTCTCTCGCTTCCGTGTCTTTAATTTCAGCAATTTGTTTCTCGATTTCAGCGTCTTCCAAATCTTCCTGTTCCTCGACACTAATCGCCGCAGGCGCGGCTGCCGTTTCATCTTCGAGTGCAGTTCCATTTTCTTCTTTTTTCTTGTCAGATTCGTGTGCCTCTTTTAATGTTTTCCACCATTTCAGTAGCATCTTCAAATCTTTTCGGCCGAGTACTTTAATATCTTTGCAAGCTTCTCTAATTTCTTTTGTCGTTTTCTCATGTTTATCGACGGCTTCGTCATCTATGACTATTTCGGAAGCAGTCTGCAGAGCCTCCACTGCATCTTCGCAAGCGATAAACTCCTTTGCTGATAATTTATGATACAGCGTATAATCATTCTCAGGATACCCTTCGACTTTAGGCTTCTTCTGCCTTTCTGGATGGAAAATATTTATCTTGTTTGCACTTTTGACTTCGAGCTCAGAAAATACGTACTTTGGGTCGAAAAACTTGGAATCCAATTTGTCAGGAGCTATGTAATATTGACAAACCACAAAAATTTCTGCAGACTCGTTACGCGAGGCTTGAGGTTTAGTAGCGTGTACCTGTAATTGAAATTGTAGTAACAAGTCACACACAGATAATGGTTAGGTTATGTTATACTAGCAATAACTATCAATCATTCCACAAGTAATTGCTCATTTGTAATTCCAAGTTTAAGTGGAAAATGGGGAAATACTTAAATTTAATACAAAAGTATGTTCATCATTTGAATTGAACCACTATCTGGTCAGCTTACAGATCATTTTTCTATCTCATTTTTGCAAAACTTTGCAGATCTCATTCAGAATTTTACTTATGTGCAATTACTCATCATGGGATAAACAATAGATGTGTGTCTGAAGTAACATCAGTACCTTCTTGAATAATTGTTTTAACACCCAGATAAGTGGATGATAATCTTTAGATCGAAATATTTTTGTAACGAACCAACCACCTGCTCTTAGAAATTGAGCGGCTAGTTTAATAGCAGCTAATGTTAAAACAGCTTGTTGATAAGCATCATGAAGCCAATTTTTTCCCACGTTTGGGGCTCCGTCGTTTAAAACAACATCGGCTTTCCATGTTTTCAGTTCTCGTGTGATAGCTATCCGACATTTATCTGTTGTGATATCCTCTGTAAGATTGATACATCCTGGAATAGGTTTTATAGGAAACAAATCCACTCCTACAACTATAGATGACACTGGCATATTTTGCCTAGCAACTTGCATCCAGCCACCAGGTGCTGCACACAGATCAATGCATACTCTAGACTTTTGAAGAAATTCATATTTTCGATTTAACTGAATTAACTTGAATGCAGCACGTGACCTATAACCTAAACAAAAATGAACCTTTTTTTATATCTTGATTAACTATTCTAATACATTGCCAACACGCAGTGTTGAATTTAAATTTTGCACATCAAACTAACAGATTCTTCAATATACTAATTTGATGATCACTGGGTGATCAGCAGGTTTGACAACAATCAACATTATTTACCTGTTTCCTTGGCTAATTGATAATACTTGTCTTTTCTCTGCTTCCCAATCTTTGTTTTCTTCCCCATCTTAATTAAGAGATAACGTCAGCTTTTCAAATAAATAAGCGTACGCGTTGCACCACGTACATTCTCAAGCGAACCACGTGCGATTCGATAACAATCATGAAATAACTGCATCATGTAGTTCATAAATCTTTGAGCTTGTACAAAGTTACATGTCAGAAGCCTAAAGATGTCGCGCTCATCTGCATTAGCGTTCAATTGAAAAAGGACTTGTGAACGGCGATATAACGGTGGGCTGTGTTCCAATATTCACTGCCAGCACTGAAAATCTATAATATACGTGACACAAACCATGTATTTTCGGTGTACTGGCAGTGAATTTGGGACCGTCTAAGGTCCGTAAATAGAGGGACGGAACAAATGAGTTACGTCCTCTCACGAATTCATAAGGCCAGAGCACAGACTTGCGCATAACGCATAATATACAACGCATAAGAGAATCAACCAATCAGAGTTCTTTATTTTTGTCCTGAGGAGGGAAATGAAGAAAACTAATTGGTTTATTCTCTTATGCGTTATGTATTATGTGTTATGCAAAAGCCTGTGCTCTTGCCCATACAGGTCGCGTTCCGAAATTCACTGCCAGTACTGAAAATACATAGTTTGTGTCACGTATACTATAGAATTTCAGTGCTGGCAGTGAATATTGGAACGCAGCCGCAGTATACAGTACTTTTATCTAGTGCCATCAGCTCTTAACGTGGGTACGCACAGGTGAGTGCGTACATTCGGTGCAGGTTGTCAAATTACGTCTCAATAGTTATCCAACGATAACATTCGTAAGATCAACATTATCTTCCCAACATACACGTAACAAAAAGGGAAGAAAATGTGGAAATTCGTAACTCGTGGCATCCGAGAGACGTTCGAGCGACGTGCCTGTCGCACAAACGTTTACTCGCAACCGTCGCAAGACAATACAAAGAATGAAGTCAAAACAAATTTGACATGCCAACAAAAATTCCTCGTGCCAATTTACCTCAATTGGAATAAAAGTTTTTGCGGATCCGCTAAGAGCGCCGGTACTGGAGACCAAGAGCGTGATCACAAATGGAATACCAAACACACTTGGCCAGAAGCTATCGGCTGGGTAAATACATTGTTAAAGCATAAATGCTATAACTTTAATCGTAACATTTATGACTTTCGAAATGTTGCAATGTTGTGCATCCCAGCAAGTACTGAAAACTTCTTATCAAGGTGCTAATAGAACTTATTTCCCATTAGTCCAGTGTATTGGCAGCTGGATGGATATACCAGTCACTTTGCCTTCAGAAAGGAATCCTTGATCAAAATGAAAGGAAGAAAAAATTACTTCATTATACCGGAGTAAACCAGATACTCACTCAAATAAAAAATTGGCAACTAAAGTTAAAAGCTGCAAATGTCCTACCAGTCATCAACTGTATAGGTAGTAGTAATAATAATAATCTACAAGATTCAGACTCACAATGGCATGCAGGAAAACTATTTGGTCCTGTTACCATGGAAGAGGTGAGAATGTTATTTTGCAGAGATTACACTATATGAGAATAGGTTGGAAACAGACAAAATTTAAATGGGAATAAAAACATGTCACATTTGTCTCACAATAAACTTATCTTATTCTTTTGCTACATCCGTGTAAAGATAGATAATTAATATATTGTCAGGTACTGCTTTATTTCCTGTATTCGATAATTTAGTAAAAAAAAAAGGAAATAGGAAATACAGAGAGAGAGAGAGAGAGAGAGAGAGGGAGAGAGACAGCTACTTTGTTGGGAATGTTTTTATTTATAATAGAAATACTCATGATTGTATCTTCAACGGAATAAACTATGCATAAATATACATTTAACAACTTCCATGCCAAAGTTGGTGTATTTTATCAGGGAATTAAAATTTATGATGTATCCAATCAAATTCACTGTAAGAACATTCGTAAAGGAAAAACAATGCAGATTAAACAAAAACTAATGCGTTAATCTTTTCTGCAAATTTCTTCTTACAACAATTTGTTCTCTCCTCTATACATCAAAATAGTTAAAAAGCCCTAAAGAAAGATATCCTATAGATATTCTATATTCTCAGGCAAAGTTCAAAGAGGCAGCTGATGAATTTAAAAATACCCATAAACTAGTCGTAGGAGATTTTGAACTTCGTTATGGTCTAAAAGCTTTGGAAGAGAAGCGTTATAAAGACGCTTGGACGCATTTTTCACAAGGCGCCAAACTATCATCTCCCAGCAGTATGTTCAATTTAGCTCTGTGTTACGAATTAGGCATTGGAACATTAGCAGATCCAACGAAGGTACGCTCTATACTTTACGCTAGAGCCGACGTAAGAACCGACTGTAAATTATCTGATTTAAAAATATGAGAAATATCCTATAATATATACATAAATAAATAAATTGAGAGGAAAGACGAGAGATGAAAAAGAAAGAATGGGAAAAAACAGATGGGATATTATACACTCATTGAATTACGAAAGAATTACAAAAATGTGAAATATGCGTGTCCTCTTGAGACATTTTGTTAAACTATAATTTTTCTCCAGGCTGCAAAATATTACAAAGATGCCGCGGCTTACGATCATGCCGACGCATTGTATAATTTGGGAATTTACCACGCTCAAGGAAAGGGCGGTTTACCGATTGATATCAATACCGCGCGTACCTGTTTCATCAAGGCAGCAAAATTGGGTCAAGTACAAGCGCAACATGCACTGGACCTAGAAAAGGCTAGTGTTCAATCGAAGGAAAATAATAGCACCTCCGCTATATCGAAAACTTGCCTGAAAAGTACTAATTTAGAGACGAATAAGACGAGCGGTACGCACGAAAAATTAATCGATACAATAACGAATTTTATTTTGAAATCCTCGCGCGACGCGTCGGGATATAACGAAGAGATGGTCCGTGACTCCACTCATGTACTTGTAGATCTCCTCAGTTTAAAAGAAAGTCGGCCCAGTCGGCCAGACATTATGACAGCTACTGACAATTGTGTGCCGTGTTAAGTGTATCAACCTTTTTTCCCTTTATTGTTAAAGATACATTTATTTTAAGTAACAATATATAATTACACACACACACACACACACATATATACATATACATGTATAATTTTTGCGATACAAAGTCGTATCGCGTGGCCATGTAGAGACCCAGACAGCACAATGTCCAAAACTGGGACATAAGACGTCTTTAAGACGTCTTTAAGACGACTTAAAGATATCTTATTTTCAGGCATCTCAAAGACGACTTAAAGATGTCTTAAAGACGTCTTATGTCCCAGTTTTGGACATATGTGCTGTCTGGGGAGTGTGTCTAATTTTTATGTAATATTCTTTTGCATAGTTACCATGAAAATGTATCACACTGTGTGTGTGTGTGTGCAAAAGTATAAGATTTCATAAGAATTTTTATGCGATGTGTTTGCTAACGATATCGAAGCAAATAAATTTGCTCAATTTACGACATTCGCGTCATAAATTAAAATTCCGTTTTAAATGGAAATTTTACACTTTCTGTAACATTATTTCCGCTGTACTTATCTCATTAACGTTTGATAAATCTTTATTCATATTTCATAATGAGCATATATATTTAATTTTTTCATTATACATTATTCTATAGATCGATATCAAAATACGTGATTTAGACAACTGAGTTGCAATTTGTTTTTACACATAATGCCGCTCAACTAGAAGTTGTGTCAAAACTTTGACTGTGATGCGCGATTTCAATGTTACTTTATTTGAGAAACACTTACGAGCATTGAATGTATGTTTTGTCGATTCTTGCATCGAGAACTAATGTTGTTGACTGAAGATCTTGTCAATACGTGCGTACAGCTTACTTGTAATGTATATTTTCAATGTATGTATGATACATAGTACAAAAAATATAAAATTTTTATATTTCAAAATCTTTCACCGACAAGATATCTTTCCTCCTTCGAAGGCATTTTGCCATAAAAGTTATCGTAATAATCGTTTCTAAATATCGTTTGGAGGATTAACGAATACAAGCTTCCTGTTTCACATTTCATTCTTCACTTTTATATAATCCCGGAAGAATCGCTGAGATGTAAATCTCAGTCGAGACTCGTACGAAGGTTGCATGTCTCTGGAAAATTTTGTGTGAGAATATTGTTGAAAATATTCAACGGAGAGAAAAATTGCAGATCAAACTTTCACCAGTGTGCGTCTCGTCGCGACACGGTCTTTCTGATAAATTCGCCATGATTCGCGTATAAATTAATTTGACAGTTCGTATCAATCCATCTGACATTACGCGCGTCGTCTCCAGCTTTCAACGCGAGCTTTCCGACGACGCTACTGTCGTCGTCGTGGAAATTAACAGCCACCGTTTCCATCCAAGCGTTATCTGTGTTTCGCGGGTCGTCCACGTATCCTTTGTAAATTTCGTCGCCTTTTGCGAAAAAGTGTGCTATAGAATCGCGCAGAGTCTTCTTCTCGGCGTCGTCTTTTTGCAGAAAGTTCAGCGCTTCCTCCATGAATTCCCTCATCAATGTGGCGGAAACTGCCTCGCCTGGGTCGACCATACCTCCCGGAATAGCCCATTCGCCGGAATCCCGTCTTTGTATCGCGACGAACTGCAATACAGGTTTCTTTGTGTGCCTGTCTAGCTGCACGGCTCCCGCATTATCGCGTTTCCATCGTGTGACAATCGGGTCGGCAGCGTGATTCGGCCCCCAACGACCTAGAAGCCCGCGTCCGACAATACCTGTCCGTCCTACAGGATTCAATGGGTAGCCACTAGCGTTAATTGCGTAGTCACCTGTGAAACTCCTGCGATTCACATTACCTGTCGACAAACGAATAACGTTCGAACGTGGCGCGCGATAATACTTTCCTTTACCTTGACATGCGTCAAATGTTGCACTCTGTGTTGCCAACAATTTTCGTTAACCTCGACGTATGCGTCCGCAAACGCTTTTGCGCACGCATCCAGCTTCTGACTCGCGATTAATGTAATAAATTTTACAATTGGAAGATTGGCGAGACACGAAAAGCAGAGATATAATTACCGTCCACCGTATTCCATTTCGGTTTAAATGCGGCCTCTTGAATGTCTGGATCGGCCCAAGGTTTATCGCGAAGAACGTCAGCGTTATACGCGACCGGCTTGTACTCGGGGTACTCGACCGTCCACGGAATTTTCTCCTCGGTTACCTCGAATCTTTTAACGCCACTGAACGGATACAGACTTTGTCTACACTTGTGATGAAGCATTCTCGCGTGTCTAGCGCTCATTTAACGATACACCTCTTGGGGGAGCATATCGCCGACGATAGCGACACTTGTTTCCACTTCCAGCGGCGTACCTAACGATTCCACAAGCCCCGTGTCACACGCCCCGTGTCGCGTCTCCTTTCATCAGAGTGGAAAATAGGACAAAATTCACGTTTATACGTTTCCAAAATATTTACGATACACGGTAGGAGGTAGTAGATGTAGATCGATGCACGTCTGGGGGATTCAGCGCAAACAAAAAGGCAGGAATGCAGGGCTAGAGTCCATTTGTTTTCCCATATAGTAATTTACATCTATATTTTATCTTACTTTCTATCTTTTTGGACGTGTGCGTATATTCCAGATTTTTGTTAAAAATCATGTATAATTACATATTAAAAACATGTATAATTTGTTAAAATTCTCGAGCTACAGAGCATCGTAAATAATAATAATTTTATATCGCATGCACATTTCGCGACAGGGGATCTTTTAAACGTTTGTACACGTATGATAAAGTAGGGCCACTGTTCCAATAATGCGAAACATTGTTCAATCCATGCAAGACAAGGCGCATATATTTATTTAAATATATATCTTATCGAGATAGTACATCAGAGAGAATATCTCGGTCTTTTCAACATTTACTGTGTGAAATAAGTCAGCGCTCATTTCAGGAGATATGCTTCAGTGAACTTTATAAAATTCTAAAAAGTCTTACAATCCATTTAATCCTTGGCATTTGTATGGCATGGTATCAAAGTGTGAATTACACGTATCGTAATAACGATAAGATTATATGCTATATTTACAAAACGTTGGCTCTCTTCTTCCGCTATACTTGAACGCATAAAGATTTTTGCAAAACTTCATTTCATTACAATCCGTTCGATCGTGTATAATTTTTGACAAATCTTGCATACATTTACGTTGGAAGACTAGATTAGAAGTATCTATAAAATTTAACAAACCTTAATAACGCCTATCTATACTTATAGATCGGTAGAGGTCCGTCCATAATTGATTTGGATATTAATGAATAATACTTGCGTATGATGTACTATATTAATGCCCACTCTTTCGAATAGTGTGTACAGTTCAAAATTCGCGAAGCGACGTTAGGGGAGACTGTCTTGGTTTTCTGGATTTATGCCCTGGACGTATAACATACCTCTCTTAAATAAAATTTAAACATTTCCTCGCAGTTTCTCCCAGTTGGCCATTCCCCACTATCTTTCTTTAATTGATTTTCCTCTTTTTTTTCCAAAAATATACCTTCCTTACGATTCTCAATACTTATAAAACATGTGTAATTTTCAATGGAAATAGAAAAATTAAGTTAAACGAAATAATCTAATAATATTAAAGAAACATTCGTCAAACGCCAAACGTTAGTTTAACTTGCACGTAAATATCGAGATACTACATGATTTCGTGTATATACTTCTTTTTTCTCCTTTCCTTGTCAGAATTCGTCGTATTTTTATTAAGTATATATAGATAAGAAGAAACACTTTCTGTGAAATTGATCTTGTTGTGATGATTTTGAAGATAGATATTTAATGTCGCGGAATGAATCACCTCGCGATTCATTTCTGTTTTAGACAGCTTTGTCGCATGTGATATTCTCGAGAAGATGATTTCATGTTGAAACGTCGACCGGGAATATCAATCAGACGAGACAATTTTAATTTTCATGAACGTTCAAGTGAACAAATGAAAATGAAATAAAGCTCGATAATTACGAATTTTAATATAACTGAATTTTCTAATCCGTAACATTCGATACGCGAATCTAAAGCCTACAACATTTGATACGTACTAAAGTATTTATTTCGATTCTTCGTATATAAATAGCTGACGTTTTATATTACTAATCTGTACTCAACTGCGCTGTTCGTTATAGCAGCCTGAATCTCACATCTTCCTTATTTCTACTTTGTTTTTCGATACATTTAATGTACACTTGATTTCAATGCCGTTTAAACACTTTTTCCTCGATGTAGTTTGGAAGGTAGCTGGTGGTCTAATAATGAGAAAACCTGCTTTAGATTAATTCCCAAAAGTTAAGTACCGATTACCATACAAGCACGTGCGAGCGATGGCTCGCAATCGAGCGCAATTTGATGCACTCCTAACTTGATCGGAAGAAAACGTGTGCAAACTGTTGTGCAAACAAGTGTATTCGTATCTCTCATAAGGATCGATACCATACATGGACAATGCTTTTTTAATATCGGGCGACAAACGTTGCCCGATATGCAAAAGTTTTCCATTACGTAGACGCGTAGAACCTATTGAAAGATCTGTTGTCGATTAGCAAAAAAAATGTGTAATCTTTGCTAGTCTAATCTGAGCTGTACCCGACAATGCATTGTTCCGAGAGAGAGAGAGAGAGAGAGAGAGAGAGAGAGAGAGAAAGAGAGAGAAACGCACTACAACCGCAAAGAGTTAAAATTCGTAAAAATAATCGCCATTTCCAATCTGTAAGTCAGATGCTTCGCTTTATCTTGTTTTCCCGTCGAAAATTGCAGTCATTCTCTCGGCATAGTTGTTTACATGATATCTTGCAAAATTTCCAAGACTGAAAAAATCGCTTATATTCTCATCTTTTGTTGGATCCCGGCACAACGCGACATACGTTTGTCGTTGTTTCACTTCACGTCGAGGTTCTCTGTCAAATGCCGTGATCGAATTCGTGATATCCTTCCGCTCCGGTGAACACAACGTCGACCCAAACGCGCATAGCTTCCGGGCTGGGTGCCATGAGATGATAGAGTCTGGTGGAAGTTTTGACGATGAAAGTGAGGGAAGGTTGCGGCGATTTTACGGTATTCATGTGGTCCACGTAGACTTCCTCGATCGACTGCATTGCGTAAGTGTCGATTAGTAGATATCAGCGTTGAAACTTTTAAGTCATTGCCGAGCTTTCGAAACTTACCTGAAAGTAGATTACGCCGCGAGTTTTTCTCGACGTGTTGTCGCTGTAATAAGACAGCATTTTGCGCTTGCGATCAAACACGAACCACCGTTTGTTCCAATGGTGAAACCTTTTGCTCATCTTCGACAAGTAGCCACTGCAGCTCGTAGTGTCGATCGTGACATCGTAGATTAAGGGTAACTGGTGTCCGGCGGTTTCTATGTGATGCCTCAGGTCCAAGGACTCTGACTTGATAGGCAGGTATCTCGTGAGTGGCCTCTGTAAGATTCGTTGCTCATTGAACGCTTATTCGTGCACGTTAACGCGACACAAGTCTGATTACCTTTCATATTATTTCTTTATACAGCCTTTGTTAAATCTGAAATTTCGATTAAATTAAAATTTCAGATTTCTGGAAATTCGTCCAATTTTTTTTTTTTTTTTCCATTTGGATTCTAATACAACAGGAGGAGAACTTTATCACAGATTACAGATATCGTCTTTTTGCCCATTCGATTATTCCTCGTTGTTTAGTCGCGTACGTTACGTCGTTTTCTTATCTTTCGCGACTTTTACTTTATACTTTATTTTATTTTATACTTAATTTTTCGCGTAGTTACCTGTAGTTTTGCCTTTTCGCGATGTTTGATGGGCTGCAGCGGCCCAAGCGTATCCATCTCGCTAGATGTTTGAGAAAGCGGACGACTTCCGTTTCCATCGATGATGCCGCCTCCACCGCCACCGCCGCCGCCGCCGCCACTGCCACTGCCGCCGCCTCCGCCACCACCGACTCCTCCACCACCGATTCCTCCACTACCGCCGCCGTCGCCGCCGCCGCCGCCGCCGCCGCCGCCGCCGCCGCTGCTATTGTTGCTAAGCCTCTCACCTTCCATCGATGTCCTTCTGTCGTCTCTCATCTGAAAATAGCAAAGTTCAAGTTTAAGCATTAATTTATTTTAACGATACCAAAGATCTACGCCCAAACGATCAATGTCGAAAAATCAACGTATTCTTTAACCCTGATCGATTTCATCGAGAAAAAAAGAAAAAAGAAAACGAGTTTGCATTGTCGCGAAGAACCGTGCAGTTTGACCGAAGAGGATGAAATAATCTTGCAAATCCTTTCGCGTAACAACAACATTGGGAATCGAATTTTTATCCAATTTTACAGATCGATATCGTGCCAAGTTCGCCATTCGATAATCTCGCAGCAACGGTACGCACACCTACGCGTCTCCTCCTGACATATCGTTTCTTCGTTCTGCCCCTCACGTAGCTCATCCACATAAGCGACATTGCAATGCGATCGAAAAGTTAGTTTTAACCAGCAGCACTGGTCGTTCGCAGAGATCCGTACAGATCCGAACAGGTGACGGACGAGAACTGATGTCGGGCGGCACGGTCCTCGGCGAATATAATTCTCGCTGTAAAACGCAACTCGGCACTCTCCCACTTGTCCGACGGATGTTTTACGCGCGGCGATTTCGCCCCCGTCCCCGCCCCCGCCCCCGCCGCCGCGCAACGAGTTATGACTATTCCTCATTCATCGAACATTTCGTCGCGCGAAATGTATCGAGTGACATCACAGCGGATCGCTCTAAAATTCACCATCGTACATGTGGATGTGTGACGTATACGTCAGATTTAGGTCGTATGCACGAGCGTAAATGTGTAACTCATAAATGTGTTAGATTTGCGCGCGCGCGCGCGCGATATGGGACGCGCATTAACGCGCAACAGGCAGGTAAAAAGGTGCGAGCAGCTCTGGCTTTGGCGCGCGGTTTTCTGAAACGCGGCTGTTATCGCAGCCGCGTGCAGGAGCAGGAGTGGCGCCGAGTGGACCGAGAACGAGATGAGAAATATTCCGCGACAGCTCGGCAAACAACGTCGTGTGTGACTCATCGCAAATACTAATTTACCGCGGACATTTCACTTCTCGGCTCGACTCAACTAACCGGCCGAGTAAAGCGGCGAGGAATGTTGAGAGAATATTTCTCTCGGGGACATGAAGGCTCGCGCTCGCGCTCGCGCTCGCGCTCGCGCGTTATCAAGCGCATAATCCGTGCGCGTGTCTCGCGCACGATCGTCCCCAGGGTCGTCTCCGGCGCTCTGGGAAACGCACTCGCGAACGGTCTCTCATTCGAGCAAACTCTTGAAAAATAATGCGGTAAGACTATTTCGCGCATGTATAAATATCTGACGAGAAATAGGTCAGTTGCAAAAGAGACCCCACGATAAATCAGAGACGTCGGGTGCCCTCTCAGAGAGAGGGCGGTGGTTATAAATTATCATCGTAGGCTTAATGAAGATTTTACAAAAGCTCATTTATCGGCAAGTACAGGCCACTCTCCGAATAACCGTCCCAACGGGCGCGCAGATGTACGCTGCACCGGGGGAAACACGTGTGCACAATGACGAAAACCCTTGCTCCAGAATGCAAACTGACACAACTTGCGAAAACGCGTGTTGAAAGCGCTGCTGAAAACGTCCGCGACTTCTTCTCGCAGGCCAAGGCGAGGCGCGAACTTCCGGCCGTGAACAAATGCGTTGTCTCATCGGTATGGTGCACTCTAACCAGACGTATACTTTGAGACACGACCTCTTTCAAGCGCCAAAATAGTTGTTTCATTGACGAAGAAACAAATACGATGCGAGAGAGAGAGAGAGAGAGAAATTTTCTCACGTGTATGTCGTGTTTGCCCCAGAGAGCAGAGACAACGAGCGATAAATTTTCTCCTAAATAGAATATTTATGTGACGTTTCGCTAAATTTGTTAAACCCTGACCAACTGCTTCAGATACTTTGGATATCGTTTCGTTCGATTTAGAATTCCCGCGAATTCTACTCAGTAAATGCTTACTCACAAGTGCCCGAGGATGTGGCGCAGCTATTCCTCGCCTCTGACCAATTGGCGGAGATGAGTAGTTCTTCCGGGATTACATCGGAATAAATAGATGCGATGATATTTTTTCGAAAGACAAAAAGCACGCGACATCGTCGATCTTGAGATGCCAGTAAAGAACGCCAGAGATAATCGGAGGACAGATAAGAGAAGAAAAGCAGAGACACGGGAGAGAGGATGGACTGCTCGTTTACTATTTCGCGTCTTGTTGTCTTATAATCTTTGAAAAACATACCATACAATATCCCAATATCCGGTAAATTCCGCGCAAACCGCTTATGAATGTCACATTTTCGGCGAATTCGGCACCCGAGGAAGAAACCCCGTCCGCTTGTAATCGATAACGTTGTATCGCGTAATATTCGCGCGATATATAAAAGTGCGTTCGGTAGGGAAGGGAAACACACCGTTTGCGCGAGAGCTGAAACATTTCAGAGACAACACGGTGGTCGACGGAGAGAAAAAAAAACGTTTCTTTGAACAGGTGTGCGATAAAATCTACACGGGCAGAAATAGACTGGAAAGTAATAATAATAATAATAATAATAATAATAATAATAATCATAGAATCGCGTTTGCCGCGCTCGCAAATCGTGTAAAGCCTATCGCTGCGTATGCACACACGCGACTACCATTCGCGGTAATATTTGCATAAACGCGATAAATATGTCCTCTGGAAATCAAAATTCGGCACACGTAAAATTTGTGAATTTGTGAGACTTCCGAAAACAGATCGCGCGCTGTGTGATCTCCTCCCTACAAATAGTATTCCATAGTATTTTACAGAGTATCGGAGAGAACATTAATTTAAATATGTATGTATGAGACGTTGATGCGTATAATGTTACACTTACGTTATCATTTTGAAGCAAACTGTAAGAGTTATTCGACGGTCCGGGACTGGGCGAAGTAAGTTCCGAAAGCTTGCTGGGAGACAATTTTTCGCTATTTCCGCCTTCCGCACCGTCGCTGCTTCCGCTAGCGCTGAAAATTGTTTGAGTGCGAATTATATATATGTATAATATAAGTATGTTATATATTAACAAACTGTCATTACATCGTACGTAGACCCGATCGATCGATCGATCGATCGATCGATCGATCGATCGATCGATCGAGTGAGTGAGCAATAACACTTCTCCTGGCAGAATTGATCAACGAAACTCGCAATTAAATTGTCCGACCGATTTGTGCGAGTTATGAAAGAAGAAGTCCAAGTCAGCCGAAGCCGATGCGTCTCGCCAGCAGTCGTCCTTACGACTTACGTAATTGCTGCAACGCCGCTCGTACCATTACCGAAAAATTAACCTGCGCGATGCATCACCCGCAATCGTGTGTGTAGCGGCGAGGCGCGGGTGTGCGCGATTGTGAGCTGTTGAAAGAATCGTTATTAAGCAAAGCGCGAACGCGGAATCTGGCGAATTCCACTCGGCGTCTTCGGCATCCTCGGTGGATGTGACTCGCGGCGGTGTGCACACGGTCCTAGCTTCTGACCATCGCGCGCGACTGAGGAGAGGACGACGAGACGGGGCCTATGGTCGACTGTAGCGAAAGGCAGGTATTATTAAAACCTAACAAGTACAAAGTGACTCGGTAGGTAGACCGGTTCGGCGATACCACCGGCATAGCATTTAATTCTTCTACAATGTTAAATGCGCCGCGAACGATACCCGAACATTCCGATCTCTCGTTGCCATGCCAACCTCGACCTTGCTGTTAGAAACGCTCCCTCGTTTCCGATATAATCGAGCTGTGATAGCACGCCGCCGGAATATTTATCTTTGCACACCTTCTCAGTCAGTGGCGGCTCTATAGCCAACGAAGCCTTACCTTGCGCGCTCACATTCGTCGTTCGCCTTACTCGTCACCCCCGGAGGATGTGTTTTCAAGTTTGTCCTTTTAGTTTGATTGTCGTCGTATATTTTACTTTGAAATTATGCAGTTGGTCGTTATCGAGGCACGATTCTATATATATATATATATATATATTTAAGATTTCTCCTTTTGATGATCATAGTCGTTTTAGTGAAAATTTAAGGAACATGGTTGGTTCGCTAAATTATCAAATACCAAGAGTTAAAAGGAGTGTCAATTAATTATACCGAGTACCGATAATAGATACAATTGGGGAAATTTCATTTTTATTTTTTTTTGTCTTAATAGTAACGCTTGGCATATGGTCAGTTTGCTGAATTATCGAACGCTAAAAATTGAAAGAAGCTACTGATTAATTAAGCACCGATGAGATATATATATATATGTATATATATATACCGACATATACATACGATGATATATATATATATATTTACACATGGTGCAAAAATCACTCGCATCTAGAAATTGAAAGATTCCAGATGAGCGGTGTTACAATGTTGTATGATTTTGCGTCAACACCGCGTCTGGAACCGCTTCAGTTTCCAGATACGAGTGATTTTTGCCCACCATGTGTAAAGCGTGCTCGTCGAGTGCGCAGCTGTATCCGTGCATCGTAAACTTACGCCGCGAGCGTGCAAACGTATTATGACGTGTGTATTACGAAGAGAGATCGAAGTTGAACGTCGCTCTACTTTTTGCAATGCACTTTTTGCAATGCACTTTTTGCAAAATCGTATTGTTGCATTTATCTTGTCACGATTCCAACGAGCAACACACGCACACGTGCGTTATTGTCCCGATTATTAAAGCGACGTTCCATTATGTTTCATCTCTTAATCGCTCTTTTTAAAATAATTGTTGTCTTATCGATATTTTATTTCATTGTCTGCGAAGAATAAGGAAAGCGTCAAGATCGACTTAAAGTTTTTCTCATGCGTACTCTCTCTCTCTCTCTCCCTCTCTCTCTCTCTCTCTCTCTCTCTCTCTCTCTCGTGTATCAGTCGTTTTTCGTTCTCTTCGTAAACCTCCCTCGAGACAACAACAACGTTCCCGGCGATTTTTCGAAAAAATCGAAACGAAGACAATACACACTCACAAGTAACGTCGACAAAGCTGGCGCGTGTGACTCTCCAGAGGACGACAACAATTGTCGCAGATCCAGTCTTTAGCGCAGAGGTAACAGCGGTTACTGGTGAGCAGGGTGATTAGATTGCACCCCCTGACTCTGGCTTCATTCAGCACCATCTCGCCCACTTCTCTGGGCTCCATTCTCGGCAATTCGCGTTCATCACCGAATACACATTTTAATCCCCCTTTTGTTCGTCATCGACACAACGTCACTGTGCTCCTCTCCGTGCTCCGTTCTTCTCGCACTTATCGCGCTTTACGCTCTTATCTACACCGAATGTTTCCGCATTTCCCCTCGATTTTCCGCGCGAGTCAACGAGCCCACGTGAATACGACGCAGGACGCGTTAACGCGGCGAGTAAAGCCGCGGGAATCGGGTAGCACAGAGCTACGGGCAGATATCGTATCACGCGATAACGCCCCGCCTACCTTACGGTAAAGAGTGAGCAAAGACCGGAGCGGAGCGTGTCAATCCAATCGACGTGATACGCGACCCTTAGATGCGCGCAATCGCTGTGATCGTTATTAGCAGAGTGTTAACGGTAACACACGCGGACAATCGATACATCTATATCAACGTCCGAAAATTTGCGAGTTAAATCGTCCCGCTTCGCGTCTAAATCCGTTCTTGTCTCTTCGGTACGCTACGACAAGACAAATTTGTCAAAGCTCAACTCATGCTTGAGTTGGGGAGGCATGTTTAATGCCTCGCCGAGTATTCTGGGAAGTAGTTGCTCGCTCCATTGAAAATTGCGCCAATTGAGAGCTTGATTATCAAGCTCTCTTGCTGCTTTTCTACGTCGGATATGTAGGGTGCGCTCGGAGCGTCATATACGCCAGTGCATACGTCGTTCGAGGCGCGCCGATGAGGAAGGTTTCGTAATAAGCTTCAATCAACGATGGAAAGGCCGTCGCGATTAATCGCGGGATATCGCGCGATAACGCACGCAACGCTTATTCCACATACTTGGTGGCGCGAACGTCCGTGTTTTTTGCGCGACGTAGGTAATGACGCTTCGCTCTCGTTCTCTGCTGAGAGAACGTCTGCGTGCGCAAAATATACAAGACACACACACACACACACGCACGTCCGCGTCGCGCACAACGTCTCTCCAGACATTGTTACCGCGACTAGATTGCAGACCGACATTCTCTTCAAGCCGCGCGTGTGCGCGCGCTGACGTTATTCTCCAGATTTGAGTCTCTCACTCAACATTCACGCGCGATGATAAGACGAGATCAAACAGACCCCAAAGCAGAC
Organism: Harpegnathos saltator; assembly: GCF_003227715.2. Classification (NCBI taxonomy): domain Eukaryota; kingdom Metazoa; phylum Arthropoda; class Insecta; order Hymenoptera; family Formicidae; genus Harpegnathos; species Harpegnathos saltator. The sequence goes on along the minus strand of NW_020230044.1, from coordinate 313,158 downwards.
TCACCTTTCCGTCGGTCCGGTCGAGTAACTGGACGACTCCTCGCCAGATTCGACGCTGTTGAAAGACGCGCAGTTCATCTTTCTCTCCTCCCACTGCGAACGAACTTCGTCCTGCACGCGCCTCTTCAACTCCTCCACTCTGCGCCTTTCCTCCGAGATTACTTGGCTCCCTAGAAGAAAAAAGGCCAGACGTTTTTGTTTCCACTTGTTTGTCGTTTGAGTCTTCTCGAGCGTACACGCGCGTATCGTATCGTATCGTATCGTATCGTGAGACTCGTTCATCCAGGAAACGAGACGCACCTTGCTTAGCTAAGTGAAGCTGCCGGTTCCTCTCGATTTCCTTCAGCGACTCGATCGTCTTCCTGCCCAAACTGCCCTGATTGTTCACGATCGGCGAGTCGTTGGTCACCCTGGAGATTCTGTCAAAGTCTTCCCTGCTCGGGGATCGTTTCTCCTCAGAATGCTCAGCGGAGTTTTGAGCCAGATAGTCGAGCTCCTCATTTATCTCCCGCACTCGATTCCGGGCCTGTATCGTAAAGTCGATTGCATAATAATGAGAAGAAAGGACGCAACGCGTCACGGCGTGAATTCACTAGAATTTAATGGGCAAGGAGATGAGTGTTGACGCTAGAATTTTTTATGTCGCAGGAAAATGTCGCAGGGGCTCGTCATGTGTGCGGAGGAGAGCTGCGCGTTACTTATCTTATCGTGAAATTGACATTAGACACTTCACAGTGAATTAAAACAGCTCTTACAGCTCGATGTCGTTTTACCGACCTCCTCCAGTCTCTTCAGATGTCCCAGTTTCTGTCTCTCGAGACTCCTGGCGTCTTTGGTTGCCGCGTTCTTCGCCTCGGACCGCTGCGACTCCAAGTGGTTCAACTGCGATTTTCTCGTTTCGATCTTGCTCGTGAGCTCGCTCAAGTATCTGCGAAAAACAGCAGCGAGATGTACGTACAGTCGACGGAGGAGAGGGGTATACTGCGCATTCGCAGTACGCGCACGTGCATACGTACAAACACGTGTACGTATAGAAGTGAAAAAAGCAATTACGCGTGTACCTCTGCAGTTCTTCTCTGGTGGCCAATTTGCTCGCCTCTTCCTCGAGGTGATGAAACTCCATGTCCTCGAAAGCTTTCCTCTCGCTCTCGAGAGCATCCTGCTGCGCCGCGAGCTCGTCGGCGATATCCTGCCGTGTAATTTCATCCATACAACCGGCTAATTGTTCGTCCAGTCGGACGCAGGCTTGCTGTGTTCTCTGAACGCGCTGCTTCGCCTCGGCTTGCAAATGCGAATGAGTCGCGTTATCCTCCGCCATTTCTCTCTCTAGCTCATTAATTCGCAGTTGCACCTTGATCTTTTCTCCCTCGTCCTGCGCGAGCTTTAACGATTCCGATTCATACTCCGCGGACAGCAGCGCCTTCTCCATCTCGAACTGTCGAACAGCAAAAGTGAGTGTCGTTCATGTTCGAATTTCCAGGGTCCCCGGGGTTGCTCCGCGAGGTTGTCTCCGCGCAATTTGTTGATTTTTACTGAGATATCTCGAGCGAAGACGAAATATCAGCTGACAAACAGTAGTCTAAATATAGACAAGAGAAACGCGACTGTCGTTCGCGTCCCCCCACACCGCTTTGGATATTCGAGCATTCACGAGAACTTTACTGTCTAATAAAACGATAAATACTTACAATCGGACGTCTTTGCATTCCGTGCCCGGAAAGGGGGGGGGCAATGGAGAGCAAAAATAAACAATTGGTTTAATATGCGACATATATATGTGACAGGTATATGTGACGTGTTATATATATATATATACAACAACGCGATACGCCGATATCGCTGTATATTTGTTTTCGTTCGCAAGCTCGTTAGTTCGAGGAAAAGAGTAAACGTTTGCGAGGTTACCTCTCTGGTAATTTCCTCCTCCTGTGCCTCGATCTCAGCGACGCTCCTCTTCAGCGCGTCCATGTTGCCGAGGATGTGTAGCTTCTCGCTGCGCAAAAACTCGATGTATTTCTTCCTATCTTCCTCCTCCAGCTGCTTCCTCTCCTTATCGGCCTTTGCCTCGTTCGACTTGGCGTTATCCCTCTCGGTGTTGTTTCGCTTGGGGGTCACGCAGATCTCTTTGGATTTCGCAGAGAGCATGGACAGCTGCTCTATCGCCTCGAGCAGATCGTCGTTCGATACGGTCAGCTTATTCTCGATCATTTCGCACGAGTTCGACAACTGACCGTGCTTCTTTGGCATGGTGGAACGATTCTGGAACTGATCGTTGTTGTTTCGTGTCGTCGGGAACGCGACGTTCTCGTAGAGATTCGCGTTCGCATTTTGCATCGCTCGCTGCGGCGGCTCGATTCTCGTGCCGTTCGACCGGATCGTTCCGTACGTCGGCTCGCCGGCATCGTCATACGTCTTTGTCTTCGTCTTCGTCTTCGTCCCGTCGTACTTTTGCGTCGTTTGCTGATGATCGTTGTTGCCGCAATTCAATCCGCCGCCGCCGCCGCCGCTGCCGTGAGCTTGATTAGTGATCGAGTCGGAGAAACTGTAGTTGCTGTTGCTGCTGCTGCTGTTGCTGCTGTTGCTGCTGCTGCTGCTGCTGCCGCTGCTGCTGCTGCTGCTGCTGCTGCTGCTGCTCGCGTCGCGAACGTTTGGCCGGAACTTTGCCGGCTGATGATCGCCGTCGTTGGACGTGGTCGCCAACAGGTGCAACGGTCCCGCGGCAACGTCGGCTTCGACGAATCGATGGTCCTTACGATTGACGGGCGAATCACCGTTCTGGAAGACGAGCTGGGAATTTTGCACAAACACGTTCTCGTACGACGACGCCGTGCCGCAGCCGCCGGTTTGTTTGCAAACGTCGAAGGAGAAGTGCGGTTGATTCTTCGATGGGCTCTTCGGGCTGTTAAAGGGCGAGTGGTAGCCGAGTCTCTTGTCGCGTGGCAGAGATCCGTTTGTTATTATCCTGCAAAAACGCGATTGGATTTTACTCTATATTAATCAATGATTGTGATTGTAATTTTATATGTGATCGTAAAGTATTCTCAAATTCAATCTGTCGGATCGTCGACTCGTCGTGGCGATCGAAACGTTTCGTGTGGGGGGATCGGATGAATCTTGCGCGGAAAGAAGTGCGGAACGAATGAATGAATGAATGAAGCAGGGAAACGAAAGTTGAAAAAGAGATTACCGATTCGGCTGTCTCGGCTTTTCGACGGTGCTCTGTCTCTCGTACTCGGCGCACATTGCCAGGATCTCCTCCAGTCGCATTTTCTCCTGCCTCTCGACCTCTTGCTCCCTCAGCCTCTCTTCCTGTGCTCGTTTCCTCCTGGCCTCCGCCTCTCTGCGTTTGTTCTCCTGCGCGTCGGCCTGTCTCTCCCGCGATTCCTCGACGGAACAGCCGCTCGCACCGGGACTTTTGACCGTCGCGTGAACCCTCTTCTGCTCGCTGTACCGCGGATTTCGATTGAACGCCGGGCTCGGTGGCTGAATCGTCCGCTTGATGTTCGGATTCGAGCCGAAACCGCGAGCCGCGGTCTCGTCTCCGACGTCGCTGTTGGCGTCGCGGACGCTCGGATTCGATCCGTACTTCGATCCCAGTTGCAGGAACTCGGTGCAGGTGGTCGTCTTCGTAACGATCAGGCTTTGGCTCATGTCGTAGTCGCGGTCGTAGTGCTCGAGCTCGTTCGAGCTCTGACAGGTCATACTGCGGGACATGAGGTCGCTTCGCGCTGCGTTCCTGCTGCTGACGTTACCGCCGCTGCTGCACTCGCGGCGGTAATAAGGCTGCTTGCACGTCTTCAGATAGGTCTCCGCCGAGTACATTCTGATCTGATTGTGATTGTGACATTGTGGCGAGACGTTGCTCGCCCCCGATCGGGTGGTCGACGTGCTGCGCGGCGGATCCGGGACGACGTCGCCGCCGCCGCCGCTGCCGCCGCCGCCGCCTCCGCCTCGACGACCCGCCGCCGTCGAGTTTCGCGACGGAGAGCTGCTGTCGTTGTCGCAGCCGTTCACCGGCGATCTCGCCGGCAGGGACACCAGGCTGGACGATCTCGAGTGACCGAGGATCTGATCGGCCGGCACGTTCGTCGTGAGTGCGCCGGCCGGGAAGACCTTTGGCGAGACGCAGTCTCTGGCCCGACTCTGCTTCGACAGCATCTCGAATTTCGTCAGTTTGCCGAGGAAGCCCATCTCGTCGTCGGAGCACGAGTTCCTGGGGGACTTTCGTGGCGCGACCGGCGGTTTTCGTTCCAAATGATGTTTCTCCGGCGGCTGCGAGCCGTCGGTCAGCGAGGAGAAACTTATAGGCGCCATCGAGATCCTTGAGTGAGGCAGGATGGATCGCAGGTGTTTCGCCTCGGCCGGGTGATTGAAACGCATATAATTCGAACGACCTATCGAGAGCATGCAACCTGGAAACAGCGTGACATTACAGTAGAAGAGAGAGAGAGAGAGAGAGAGAGAGAGAGAGAGTGAGAGAGAGAGTGAGAGAGTGAGAGAGAGAGAGAGAGAGAGAGAGAGAGAGACATTTTGTTCGTGATTTAGGTGAACGAATCTGCTGCTGCTGCTGCTGCACGTTCGCGCGATTTGAACGCGCGATCGCGAAACAGGCAGTTTTTCTGGTCGGCGGCGTCGTTCTTTTTAGGACGTCCGCCTTTTTAGGACGTCCGTGCATGACCGGCGACGATCATTCGTATTTAGGCCAAGGTCCCTTACCTTGTGCGAGTCTCACTGGCGAATTTATCGGCACACCGTCGACAAACGTGTTGTTTCCATTTATGGGATGAAGAGTGACCACACTGTTATTGTTCTCGATCGCGCAATGTATCGGCTCGACGCCGGTGCCGGCCATCGAAATATCCGCATCCCGGCTCGATCCGAGCGTGATCTTGCCTACACGTCAGAGAAAAACAAGGAAAGCTGTGAAAAATCAATTTACATTCACGTGGAGGGGGGAGAGGTCGAATGAATAAATAGCCCCGATCGCCGCTGCATCGGCGAGATCGCTTCACACCTGTCGGCGATCGGAGCTCTGTCTGGCCGTTACGTTACTCCGAAATAGTTTGGTTGTTGTTCGAACGCGCGAGGCACGCGAGATATCGAGAAGAAGCGCGCGATCGCGCGTGCCTCGCGCGGTTGAATGGAAAGCAGGCGGCCGAGTGAGAGCGAGTGCGTATGCATTCCGATCGAAATTCCCGCGGCCTTAGTAACGCACTTCCCGACTCCTCGTAACCCTCGTCTGAGTTATGTTTATTTTCCCAGCGACCCCCACGTGAATCTATCGGAATATAAATATCGGCATAATCGAATTTCGCCTCGCGGCGCTCTCTCGTCCGCGCGCGGAACCGCTCGAAAGCTCCGATTTCCAAAAGGAGCTCCGATGACCCGCCCTCCCCGGCGGGTTTACAATATTAATTTAGGCCTTCCGAGAAAACGTCAACGACCCGCAACGAGGATGATGTTCTCCGGATATGTTCTCTTCCTCGTCTGATACACGGCACTTTGGAGGCGCTTTGGAATACGGAATACGGAAGAATACGGGGCTGAAGCGCTTGTTTCCAGAGATATCACTCTAAATCCGTACCTTCAACAACTAGGTATCATGTGTCAGCCGATTTTTCCGTGGCTCTTTGACGCAATTTTCTATTTTCTTCTCTCTCTCTCTTTTTCCTAACACGAATCATGGGCCGATCGTTCACGAACGAATTCCACAGCTGTGTATCGTGCTGAGATGAGAAGTGCACTTCTCAGGTCACAGAGAGTCACAGAGACCTGTGTGCAATTTTCGTCGACGAATGTTTAATTTTCAGCAGCTCGCCAGCAAATCTCCGCGATATCCGTGCGAGAAGCGAACGCGTTTTTCCACGGAAATCTGTGTACGCTCCTCGCTCCTGTGTATCCTGTGTATCCACTCCTCCGAGAGTGTACTCCTCCAAGACCTCCAAGACACTCGTACGGCCCGCACTGCTTTCCGTAAAATAATCCGGAGTCTAGGCGCGCTGCTCTCTCTCCGTTCTGAGAGCGGCGCGGCGGGTAAATCGTGCTGCATTCTACGAAGGACTGCAGTTATATTTAGTTTTAGCGCGGTCGTGCACTCTCTCTTGCATTTTCGGTATTTTTTTTTGGAAATGCGTCGGCCACGACGCGCGTTGGAAATACGTAAGTATCCCTACGATACTAGACGCATAACTTTTAAGTGACTTTGCGCTCTACCAAATTTTTCCCGTGGTCGCGCGCGCGTGCTTTCGAGGTGAGTCAGAGGGGGACGTTCGCTGCTACTGGAAGAGCATACCGCAATCTTCGATCGTCGGATCATTCGTAAGAAAAATTGCTGCTACTTGTTGTGCTGTAATCATGGGAGACGAGTCGAAATCACGCTAATGACACTATCGCGGAGCACCCGCGCGCACGCATACTCGTATTACTCACCGCAACACGAGTTGAGTCACGCGACAATCGATAGCAAGGAACGCGCGAGGTCTCGAGGATCGAGTTTTTCCATCGCGTAAGCGCATTGTCCCGCATTGTCCCGCGGGAGAAAGTTACCCGTGATTTCCGTGAAACAAACGCGATCGTAAGCTTTTCAAGGAGACACGATATTCATTCCGGCGTGTGTGCTGCGCGCGCGCGCGCGAGCGAGCGCAGGTAGACGAACAAACGGACAGGTGCGCAAAATGCGGCGGTTCTCTCTTTGAGAGAGAGAGAGAGAGAGAGAGAGAGAGAGAGAGAGGGAGGGAGGGAGGGAAGGGGCCCGTCCCGAAAGGGAAGCGTCTCGACAAATCGCTTCTCATTGAGCGAGTGATTAAACCGCGTCACTCGATCATTAATATCCCATCCCAGGATTTATCGATTTTCTTCTTTTTCTACGTACTACGCTTTTATTATTCTGTTCTCTCATAAGCCAAATTGGCATACCGTAACTTGACGCACTCTTCAGGACAACTACCATCAGATGATAATCTTTAACACTTTTAATTGAGAGATTTAGACAGAGACGATAGGATCTACTTTCCTCTAGAAAATCGCGCTACTCGCTACCCGCCCGATTGTCCAAACAGATGAAAGAACAGAGGAATCCTCGCGCGTATCCTCGTGCGCGCGTGTTACGCCGAATCGATTTACCAACTGTACCGCGCGCAACCTCTTCCGCGATTTCCGCAACTTCACGACCGCTCGTTCAGCCGCCGCCCCCCCCTACCTCCTCCCACGTCTTGGTGTTAAATTCGCGTTCGCTTAATCCGTTCGCCGTTTTATGAACCGCGAGGATATTGTTCGCTCGTTGCTCGTTCCCTGTTGGAACGGAAATGTATAGGGTCTGCGAGCTTCTTAAAACGGCCCTGCTCGCTCGGGAGAACAGCCTTTACGCCATTTATATACCCGGTACGTTTATATAGCGTGTACACGCGCGCGCGTGCAAGTCCCTTCGAATATATGGCGCGTACATAAAGGCTAAACCGAGAGACCAAAGAGTTGCGCTCGCTCACTCGCGGAGCGATTACGGTCCCCGCGTATTTTCCATCGCGTATATAGTATTTCCACCTGACCGGCGGACGTGATGTTCTGTCTCTTCTTTGTTTCGGAAAACTCGATTCCGTCGAGTTCCGAGTCCGGCACGAACCGGAGATTGACCGGAGGCGGCGGAGACACAGCGGCATAAAGTTTAAGCGGCAATCGTTTCGAACGCGTAGAAAAATATTGAAGGCACTCAATCAGGCGGCGAGCGATCAGCTGGGAATATGATACATGTTTCGTGCAATACTTGCTGAAGTTGTCGATAAAGAGTCTGGAAAATTTAGAGAGGAGGAGATAATTAATACCAGCGATATTATTAATAAGGATAAAAGGATTTGACGTAGAAAGCAAGCGGCTACCATACAATAGTGTCCCATGTGCGTGGAAAGTGCTGGAAGATCTGCCCGTTACGTTATCCCTTGTTGCATCGTCGCAGCAATTGTATCCTCCCGTTGGATACTCCGTTAATCCGACGCGTCCGTCATCCAGCGTCGGAGTTTTTGCCAGTCGGTCTGTCATTGTCACTGGTCATTTTGTAACGAACAGGTTTGGTAGTGTGAAACACGTTTAAGAAACTTTGAAATCTATCCATCTCTGGACTGACAGACAGCCTATCGGCTGTAAAATATAGACTTGAGACGACTCCAGTATCCGAATTGATATCCGAACCAACGATAACCAACTCAACTCTGCCTCAACACTAAGGTGTGTCTAAGGGTTGATAACTTGTCTCACCAAAAGATAGAGAGTAACAGTGTGTTTCATATCCCGGTTCTTTCATACGCCAAGCTATCTTTCGACCGATACGAGCAGCAATAAACTCCCGCACCGCGTTATTTTCCAAATCTCTCAATGACGCTGTGGTGCTTTATCAATTGACGCGATGCTATTCGAGCCTTGGATTAAAACACTGAATGAGTCACTGGATGGAATTACGTGGACGACGAGCTTGTGCGTTCCGCTACCGCGGCTCGATACACTTTCAGTCGATTCGAGTCGTAGAAAACGATCGGAGAAACATTAATTTTATAATTATAAATATCAATAAATATTGTATAGTAAGTAATTTCGGATTTTTCGTTGGAAAATTTCTCGACGGAATTCCATGACGAGAAATATGCTTTGTGGTAGTATGCTTTGCACGAGTCGGACAATCAGTAAAGCGCACTGAACATTTCCAAGTCCTCCGAGGGAGGGCTGAAAGGTGTTGTTGTAGGTCACTTTGCAAAGTCTAACCTTCGGGTAGAGGATGCAGAGTCACGGCCGTCGACAGTCTGCCGCTTCCCATGGAGACGAGATGCGGCGCTTCCGTTTGCACGCGCAAAGCCCGGCCCGCCTCGTGCACCTCGAGACCGGCCGCTGCTGCACTCGCCATGCCTGCGAAACAAAAGCATTCGTAATAAATACGCGCTCGCGAATTAGCGGCCGGAGCGGAGAAATCGGCGGTAAACGCAAGGTAACGATCCTGATTTCCGATCGGCACCGACGCGCCATTCCCACCGGGTCTCTCTCCCTCTCTCTCTCTCTCTCTCTCTCGTTTTATAGCGTGATCTAAATTTTCGTACGACCGACAAATGCCGGGAAAATTTCAATATCCTTCTCCTCCTTCGTTCCTTCGGAAGAAAAGAAGAAGAAGAAGAAGAAGAAGAAGAAGAAGAAGAAGAATACTCGATTAGAACATGTGGTGGGGGGACATCGCTTGATATCGAGCGCATTAAACGAGAAGAAGAGAGCAAAACATAATACAACGGAGAAGAGAGGCCTTACTACTTGTTACTACGAGAGTAGCTTACGAGAGTTACGGACAAACCTCGTAACGACCTCGTCGAAGATTACGGCTATATCGTGTTTTAGTCGAGAAATCGATCCAAATGAGTCCTTCCACCGTAGCGTAGCTTCACGTTGGCGGATAAGAATGGGAGAAGAGAGGGTTGCTGAAAAAGAAAGCGGGAACGAAAAACCGGTCTTCCCAAGTCCCGAGCAAGGGATTTTTCTATCTTTTTTCTTGTTTCTCCCCGTCGTTCGTAATCTTGCTCTACGCTGGGGGGTTCTTGACCTTCTCGCGATATACCACCTTGCGGAGACTTACGGTAATCCTGTGCATTTATTACTTTTCTTTTTTTTTCTTCTTCTTCTTGTCTTCTCACATCGGTCGTTCTTCGGTCGATCGACGTCGGTCTGATCCTTCAACTTTTATTCTTGCAATTTGTAATACATCGGTTTCACGCACATACACACGTACAGTAGGTGAAGCTGGAAAGTCTCTCTCGCTCGCTCGCTCGCTGTCGCCACGGTTGGCGTTGTACTCGCGTACGGTTTATAGGGTTGTTCATCTCATGCGAATGATCTTAACGAGTTGAAACAACTTTAATTAAGCGCATTACGCTAGGCCGTCCCGTTGAACTTTGCTAACGCGTTTGGCCACGAGGAAGTAATGTATTCCACTTGCAATTTCTACACCAACCGGCACACGCGCAGCGCGAATACGCGCGAATAGAGAAAAATGTAAGCGGAAACACCGAGATACGAGCGACAGTGGAACAATTTAACACGGCAAAATTACACGCTTCGTGTGAAGAGTGCCAAACTCGCCCGCTCGCATCGCTCGAGAATCGCCTGTTTAGTCCTAATTTAATTCGCCCTGTTTTAAATAAATTGTGAAATTGGCAGTTAGTCAAACAAATGACGGAGAAAGGAGCCGAAAGGGATTCCGGCTCGGACGATATGTTATTCCTTCTCACTTGATTGTCGTCCGGAGTGCGCAGGGAGCGCGACCCCCGTAAAGGGACAAGGGGTTACCTTGATCCGTGAAATTTTAATGCTTTTCCCCTGCGGTCAAACGATTAAACGGCCCAGGTCGTGGCGCTACACGGTCGCGCGGTGCACACGCACAATCTGCTTAAATTACACCTCCTCGGATTTCATCGGCCGGTAATTTAAAGCCGACGATTAAGATGCCGGGGTTGAATCGCTCGGTCGAAGCTGAGACCTCTGGAGACGACGACGACGACGACGACGACGACGACGACGACGACGACGACGACGACGACGACGAAGATGAAGAAGAAGAAGAAGACGAAGAAGAAGGAAAAGGAGAAGAAGAAGAAGAAGAGAAAGAAGAGGCAGCAGCAGAAACCTTATCGTAAGCCGTCGGTGTTGCTGCGTACACGCCGAGAGCACACATAATGTATTTGCATCGCGATATATATCGTCCGTCGTGCGTCTCTCGCGCTCGCGAGAGTGTACGTAAACGGAGCCTGGTCAGGTCAACGTTGCAAAATCTGGTGGATCTCATCGGCTTATTGCGCAGTTCGATCTCATCGTGCGTCCGAGTCCGAGACGCGCGAACGAGAACGTTCCTGGGAATCGCGGTCGGATCGATACTCTTCGTGCCTGGCATACCAGACCACAGAGTGTTTGATAAGATAGCTGATAATGAACAACGTGCGCATGCACGCACACACACACACACATTATTCACTTATCACGATACGTAACGCGACGCGTTAAATCGATGAGATACTCGGCGTGTTCCTCTCTTACATTCATACGCATAATCGTATCTCGACTATTCGTTACGACCGTCTTGAGCGCGCTAATGATTACATAACGAATGCTCACAGCTCGAATGTAAAGGAATACGAATGTATCGTGATTCATCCGAGCAAAGCTCCTCTTGAGCGAATCCGACACGCGCATTTCACGTGTTAATTTAGAGATTGGACAAATGCATTAGCGCTCGATTGAAAGATGGACCAAAGGAGACCGAGGGGTATCGCGCGAAAGCACCAGGTGTGTCGTCCTCGCGAACTCGCTCTCGCGTGACTCCGCTCGAGATCGCCAACCTGATAGACACCTGTTCGTGTACAGGTGTCAGGCCAACAGTGCCGTTGAATTATTTAAAAAATTAATTAAAAGAGACAAGAGTATATATTGTTCTAAGAGGAATTTGAACGTTCCACTGAATCCCATATTCCGCTATTTGTAGAAGATTTAAAAGAATCGCTAGGAGGGAGGGACGATCTTTTCACACGATCTGCGTATATTTGATGATTGAAACGCGCCGAGAGAGAGAGAGAGAGAGAGAGAGAGAGAGAGAGAGAGAGAGAGAGAGAGAGAGAGAGAGAGAGAGAGAGAGAGAGAGAGAGAGAGTATCGAATAAATTCTACGGCGTAATCTACGGTGTAGACGAGAGTAAGCTCACGTGGGAGTTCATGCCTACGTAAGGTCGTCGCAGCTTTTGACAACGTATCATCGTGCAAATACAGTTGGTAGCGACGATCGGCGGCCTTGGATTGTCGTTCGGTTCGTCTGTTTCTCGATGGAATTTCTCGATCGGGTTTTTTTTACTACTCTCTACTCGATCGAAAATATTTTCTCTTCCATGCCAGCGCAAGCGCGAAAAAATACGCGCGCGATCACGAGGAGAGGAGACGAGAGGAGAGGAGAGGAGAGGTAGACGCAAGGACGCAAGACAGCGACGACGACGACGACGACAACGCAAGCGGACGCGGAGCGCAAATGTTTGTTCGCGTGCGAGACGATAACCACGCTCGGTGATAGCGCAGTGTTTTAAATGAAAATGGCGCGTGGTCTCGCGCCGTTAAATTACAGCTTGACGCCTATCTAATGTATGACTGGACAGAGGGAGATGCAGCTCGAGATTAGCTTTGCCGAGGTGGCACGACTATCTCGCCTCGCGACTTCTCAGAGCGCGACAAGGGGATGATGTAAGTCGATCGCGCCCGTCGGGCCGACACCGCGTCAACCGCGGCACACTTCTTCACGACGGGGCTTTCCTTAATGGGTCAACGGCTCGTTCTTTATTAGCGGCAATTAACGCGCCAGTATAAACGTTTACCAATGACGTCAGTCGCCACACGCGGAGCGATTTACAACGACGCCTGGCAACGCGTACGCGCGTCGCCGCGCCGCGCCGCGCCGGCGAGACAGAAAGAGAGATGAACGTTAGGTTCTCTCTCTCTCTCTCTCTCTCTCTCAAACGCAGGACTTCTGTCTGAGTTTTCTCGACAATATTGAAAAAGGTGGCACTAAGGTCTAATGCCTTCGCATGCTATGTTTCGATGCTAATTTGCTGTCTCGATGTGAGATGTTGCTTACAACCATCCGCTCGGGAGACCGCGAGCTGTCGTGGCGCGGGGGTGGCGTATTTTCACAAGCCGAGGGATATAATAACCGTGGAAGAGTACGAGATTGAGAATGCACGATATCAGATGAATATTAGATATAGCGAGAATGAGAAATGTTCGGGGAAATAAACAATTCCAGAGGCAGAGTAGTCCCAAGCGCGCGTCTCGCCTGCTCAAGGGCACGTGAGCGCGTTTAGTAACAAATAAACACGTAGGTAGACGAGCGGTCGCGCAACACTCCTTGACGCGGACGCGATCGCATCGGGAGGCGTCGCCCGAGAGATCCCCCCGATTTTCCCGATTTAATCGGGAACCGTTGCGTTATTCGCTATTATCCCGCTATATTATCCCGCGTGTGTCTGCAGGGGCCGTCGTACCATCGTTTCGAGTAGCGGCTATACATCCTCCAAACGTAATTGCCGCATTTTATTTTTATCGATTTGAAAGAGAGAGAGAGAGAGAGAGAGAGAGAGAGAGAGAGAGAGAGAGAGAGAGAAACCATCAATCATTTTGCGCTTTCATATTTTGAGATGAGACGGCGATGAGAGTCTACTGTCGTACCAACTAATCAGGAAACGTTCTTTCTGCTTTCAGATTTGACAAAGAAACTTACAGCGGGGATACGAGTGCAGTTACGATACGAGGGTGCAGTTGGTCCAGTAGACGCTGATGCCGCCGCACCGGAGGATCCGGTTCGGGCCGAGCTGGATCGGCTCGAAGGTAAGTTTACGGATCTCTTCTTCGTTTGACCCTGTGCGCGAAGGTGCCGAGATAAAGCAATCTCCAAGTTACGATCCAAGTAAAGGACCAAAGTGGGTGGTACTTGGAAAAATATAAAACTTTAATAAGGCGTGAATAAAATGTGAACGAATTGCATTGCAGAATTATCGAGGGGCTTGGGACTATCGCGCCAAAGTTGTCGCGACAGTAATTGCTCGATTTACGCTTACCGCTCAAGTATTATTAACTCGCGTCTCTTTTTCTTTTGCACGTCAATCCTCAGACACTCGCGTCCACGCTGGCTTGTTTATTATAACTAACCCGAGAGAAATGATCTTTCTGTTTCAGAATGGTAGCGGAACGTGGCCGGTTTTGAATTGAAGCTGATTCGGTGAGTCTCACACTCAGAAAGAAAAGAGAAAATCACGGTGGTGGAAGATCCGAAAATTATTAAAGTCAATGCGATTTACGCTGCATGGTAGATATTTGCGTATTTGTTGTTTCGATGTGCGTAAACTCGAGCCATTGAGCGAATCGCCGTGTTGTAAGCACAATGTTGTTGCGAACAAGCAAGACGATTCGGAGAAAAATAATGAAAGACTTGTGAAAGTTTTGTGTCACATCAACGAACGCTGCTGGATCGCTGAATCTTTCAAACGAACGAATGATGGACGATCGATGGATTGAGTTTGTTGATAGTTTTCACAACCATTTCGCTCAATGGTTCATTCCTATTGCTGATAATTATCCGAATACCGAACCATCGAACACGAGATTCGATATCTGACGTCTGACGATAATGACGTCGATAGTGAAATCGACGTTAAGACCTCGCAAAATACATTCGCCACAAACAGTGGCGCATCAAAATTATGCGAAGCTTCGCACGCGGTGATTTTGCCCTCATGCAGGATTTCGCTACAGTCGCGTTCGTTGATTTTCTAAATCTTTTATACGCGCATTCACGCGGCAAATTTCAATTTCATTTCGCAAGCAAACAGACGAGTACTTTGTCGAATCGTATCCTATTCGCCAAAAATATCACGAAAGTAAGCTCTGTAGAATTATTGCGGAGCGCATTCAACGTGACAATTACGCGCACCTAGAGATTACTTTGCATGCGCGGACGTGTTGATTCGCGCGATTGCTGAGGCCTTTAATTCGCGATACGCATAGTGGTTCATAGAGCGTCGGAGCATCGTGATTACGTGATATGTGTGACGATTCGTTGCTTCGGCTGCTTCGGATGAAGTTGTCGGCGCCTAATAGCGTCGAATAAGGTCGACGCCAAAATTTCGCAAAATGCTTGCGAAACAGTGGCGCGTAAAAATAATAACGTGGCCGTGTAAATTTTCGCGGTAAATATTCCCCTTCGTGTTCTTCGGCTCTCTAGATTCTCTAGACGCGCGTGTCCGCGCGCCGCAATTTTGCGACGTGGTCCATTTTCGGCTTTTGCGTGTACATTCGATAATCAGCGTGGCACTGCACGCTATACCGCGCGCGCGCGCGCGCGCGAGTGTGTTCTACAAAGTATATTGCAGATACTTGTCGTACTGCGACCGATAAACGATATTTCTCAATTTCTCTTTCGCGCCTCGTCCCCCGATGCGTCCCTCGAACGAGCTCGTAAATCTCGCGTAAACGCGTCGAAAGCGTTCGATCGAAGTTGAACGTCCGTTAAACATAAACTTCTAAATGGTGAGTGAGCAACATTTTCAGATTACAAATTAGTAGTGTAGATCATATGCCGCTGATCGCTGATTGACTTTTGCGGAACGAGTGATCACAGTTGTGTGCATCAATTCGCTACAAAGTATCGAATATGAAGAAATATGTGTGTGTGTGTGTGTGTGTGTATAATTAGCAGCAGACAATGGGTTATAGCACATAATTACAAGAATCACACAAGCATAATCACAGTAGTCAACATGTGCAATTATAAGACACACACACACACACACACACACACAAAGACAAAGTTCGGGAGGGAATACCTGTTTTTTTACCGACACCGAGTTTGAGCAGGAAGGAGCACGCTTGCGTTAGGTACCGGCCGTAAGCGCTCCGCATCCGGTCCTATCCGCTCCGCTCCGTTCCATTCCGTTCTGCCGCATATAGAACATCCGTTGCAGCGACGTATGCACCGACTCGCGCGGGGTATACGAGCTTCGTGCGAAGCGTTGCCCACATTCTCGCGTGGTTTTGTCATGGTACAGAGAGCTTTTGATTCGACGAACAATTGGTCGCGACGTGAATAATTTGCGCCGCCGCCGACGACGACGACGACGACGACGACGACGACGATGTGTAGAGTCTCTCGCGCGCGCAGGTATAACGCGCGACCTTTCACCGCGAATTTCGAGATATTGTACTCGAAGCAAGAATCTCTGACGAAAATATCCGTGGCGTGTCGGGTCGGGTCGGGTCGCGTCGCGTCGCGTTGCCACGGCTAATCGCGCACACGTCTCGAAAGAACTGCAATTGCTCTCGCCGTAGCGGGCGATCCGCCCGTTAAGGATCGAACTGGAGCTCGTCGTCGACGAAGACGTGGCACGGCCGCTTGTTGGCTGCCGACCGCGCGGCATTATATCGATTTAGATTGACGGCACACGTGATTGTCTAATAAATCCGAGAGGCAATCGAGGAGGCTCTCCGATCCGGAGGATTTGACTCGGCGTTTAACGAGACCGCGACGACGTACGTAAACGATTCCGCGGAAAGCGATCTAGAGCGAGGGGATGAGATGAACGACGGCTCGGAAACATTAGAGCCAGATAAGTCGAGAGTCGAAACGTGCAGTATGAAAGGTTGTCGCGTGACGTTCGTCGCGCGCGCGAGAACGTTTCACGAATCAGCCCGAGATGTTGGTCGCACGACGCGGCGACATCTGCCCGGCAACCACATCCTTCTGCTCCGTTTGCTTCTTCGTTTTCACTTTTTACCGCTTCTCTCGTAAGCGCGAACCCTTCGGTTAGTCTCGCGTCGAGTGCATTAACGGCGAGATACGGTTTATAAACGTAGTTTGTCGCGGAGGACGCGAGACCGAGATCGTCTGATCTCGCGATGAATAATGTAACCGACTCTCTCTCTCTCTCTCTCTCTCTCGCTTTGCGATAAATGCCTCTTTTGTTATACGTCGCAATTCTTCCGCCGACTTTGCGTTGCTCTTTTCCTCCGTCGGTCGCTCCATTTTATTTCTCTTTGCCCGTCAAAATTTTTCCACTCCGTATTTGCGAGCGCCAAGATCGCGCGTAGGCTTATTTTCACTTTCCCCAACGACACCCAAACGAGTGCCCACTTATTTTTCCACTTATTAACGAGCTCACGTGGGCAGATCGAACGTAGGATCCGGTCCGCGCCGCACTGCGGCGCGGTGTTTTACAATCCACGTTGGTTTAACGATGTTAATTGCGAATTGATCACGGTCACGTCGCGTCTCTCTCTCTCTCTCTCTCTCTCTTTCTCGAAAATTGCAATGGTACGCGAATCGAATCAGTTATCGCGAGTCGCGGAGAGAAGAAAACACAGCCCCGTCACCGAGCAAGCTGCTCGCCGCTGCTTGGAGCGAAAGTCGACGTACGGCAACACAAATCGTAAACGAGCGCGAGATGCATTAAATCATATGTTGAGGAGGTTCTTTATATGCTCAAGGTCCATCCGACGGCGTTACGACGGAGCCTTTTGAGCAACCGTGAGGCATGCCTAACGATGTATAACAGGTTTTCCGAGCCGCTCTACGTTCGCACGAGACTACGTTCGCCGTCGTCCCGATCGTATTATCGATCTCTTTCTACATTGCATTCAGCAGTCGCGCGTCTTCGCAGTATTCGCCAGTGTTCGTCGCGAGTCCGCCGCCAGAGACGGCGGCTGGCGAGAAAATGTGCATGCGTCGCGAAAACGGCGGGATTCGCCGCGCGCGTAGCCGCGTCGAGAAACGACGACGACGACGACGAAGGGCGCCGACGAAGTGACGTAACGGGCCCGCATAAAGGCAATAGAAATAAATGACGTTAAATTGCCGGGTGGCTCGTTTTTAGCCCGTTCCATCGGCGACATCGGAGGAATCGGCCGAATAATTCCGAGCCGCGCGGGACCAAGACGACCAAGGCGAGCAACGAGCGCCGCGCGCGGTTTGCACGCGAGGCCTGTTCCTTCCTTCCAGCTCGACTCAAGCTGTACCCCGCGCCCCTTACTTTTCGTTCCCTTTTCCTCTCGGCTTGCGCCAGCTTGTACAGCTTGTTTCACTCGAAAGGCGAAGCGTGCAAACTTGGTCTAGTTGAAAGGGGGACATTTGCCTAGTTACTCGCGATTGAGCTGACAAGTTCTCGATGCTGGGCCAGACGTATCAGAGAGACAGAGTGTTGGAAACGTGCGCGACGGTGCGGATTTATTTTTGATACGTTTCACATACGATACACTTGGCGACTACTACGGATGTATCTCGTAGCGTAGGTTCGCGACGAAGCTTCCCGACGACGCTCACGCGCAGGGAAATGTGCGAAAACGGGATCTCGCGCGCGCGCGCGCGCGCGCGCGCGCAAGCGAGCGAGCGAGCGAGCGAGCGAGAGCGCTTCGTAATCCATTGTGTCCAAGACATTGTTCGATGTTAGGGACGAGCACGCGGATGTAGGTAGTCGGTGAGCGCGCATAGGCAGCTGCTTCATGGGACGGTCCGTAGGGTGCAACAATAGATGGTCGTCAAATCGATCAGGGTTGTGGCAGTGGAGACTGCACATAGGTGCAGGACTCTGAACGCTAGCAAACTATCTGCTTCTCGCTACGGATGCGGAAACACACGATTTTCCAATCGTAACAATCGTAAAAAGATTCCTCTCGAGACGCGAATGAAAGGACCGCGGCGCGGGGATTCTTCGTTCCGCAAAGTCGGCGGATTCGTAGACTCTACTCGTATACTAGCAGTTTTACCCGAGACTTGTCCTCAATCAATCAGCATCTATACTCGCATTTCACAATTTACAATTAAATGCGATTGTTCAATCAAAAATGGTTGAGTAACGATTGCGGATATAACGTCACACACATCATGTGTGTGATTCAACTGAAGAACGCATATATCCAAGCCTAAATTTAAACCCGAATATCTCTCACATGTGAAGCGGCAAGGCAAGTTTCGGCTAAATATTATTGAATCTTCGAAATTGCAAAGCGTCACCTTCTTTCCAATTTTCTTTCCCGTTTATCTGTTTCTGTTAGAATTTTAACACACACACACACACACACAGAGAGAGAGAGAGAGAGAGAGAACGTTGTCTACATTTTATTTGCTATTTGCGCTATCGTCCGCGCCGAAAAAAAGAAAAGATCGCTCTCACTTTTTTCATGGATACACTTGAGCTGTGACTTGTGTTGAGCTGTTGAGTTTGCAAGACTGATTCTCTACATAGTCGAAACGAGTACAGGACTATCGTCCGTATTCCGCCGTGTTCTCCATATCTCTCTCGTATCCTGCGTATCGGCAAGGTCACGACCTCCACCGAGAATCGTGACTGGATTGTACAGAGCTGTTCGGGTCGTTGCCATCATCACGCCGTCACGCCGCGCTTGCCATCCCCCGACCGCCGCGCCGAGCCGAGCCGCGCCGCGCCGCGCCGCGCCGGTCCGTTTATTTTTCATTTATTTTATGACGCTGCAACGCGTGCATCTCGAAAAGGGCGGTACGCAATTCCGGTCTCCGTCCCGATAAATTCGGAATGGATCACGAATGGATCGGCGGCGGGACGACGTGCGTCGTCGATCCATCTCAGATCAGAAATTCAATTTCGAAAGCGAATCAAAATGAAGTGAAATTCGCACGAATAAGACGAAAAGAAAAGAAGAGAAAGGCAATCAAGGTGGCGAAGACAAGGGCGAGAGGGAGCGGGAGGGGGGGGGGATGGCAATAATTTCGAAATATTCGCCGTACGACGAACGTAGCCGGTACGGTGCTTTTTAGCTTTGCACGCTCCGCTTGCCGCGCGTCTACATTTCGTTTCACGTTATGTTCGGCTCAGCGTGTCGGCGTCGGCGTCGACGACGAGAATGAGATCGGAGAACCGAAGATCCTGTGGCTTTGTCATCTTAGCTTTACAGATGACATCCGGCGAGAGGGAAATATGGAGCGAACCAAGGGGAATCAATGAATATACTTTTGCGGGGCAGGTTGAATTCCTGAAACGCGATCGCGAGCCGACGAGGTCGAGAAATACTTGGAAGAAAGTGCGTTCACAGAGAGTGGTGGCCGCGCACGAGTAGTAGTCCGTCCTTGGCCTATCCAACAAGCAGAAATTTTTTCTTCAACACACACGACGTCGTGCGCGCTCGCGCGCTCGCACGCTCGCACGCGTACGCGCTCCGCCGGCCGGGAACTTTCAATTTCCGTACTTGCACTCGGAGAGTCGACAGCCGCGTTCTCGAGCGCGCTCGAGTCCGCGCAGGAGCAGCGTAAAGTCGCGTGCTTTATTCATCCTTGCGAGGGAATTGCGGCTCGCGTTCGCGGCAGCAGCCCGTAAACCGTCCACCATTCGTGCCGAATTCGAGTTCGATTTTTAGCGGAGCCGAACGTAGCTCCGCTACCGAACGGATCGCACGCGCGCGGAACTTGTATTATTCCAATACGCAAGGAGCAAGGCAAGGATTTTACGTTGGGAAACACTTTGATACACGCAGATTGCGACGCAAGTCGCGATCTGCGTTCCCGTTTCCCAGATGCGCTCTCGCGCTCGCGCGGCAACTTCCTCTCTTTTTCTCCTCGCTATGATTTATTACGAATCGCTACGATGGCCCCTACACGATGGCGCGCGTCCACCACGGCCACAGGTCGGCGAGCAGTGTGGCAAGGAATTTATCGAGGGGACTCACCGAGACGCGACCTGGAAGGATCCAATCTCGCTAAATCGGCAAGAGCCCCTCCAGGTGGCACTCTGGATCTTTTTCAACGTGTCCAGGCACTCGCGCGTGCTAATACGAGGGACCGGCGCTCGAGGAGAACACTCATCGTCGTTACAACGTACGTACACTCGCGAGAGATCCGTTCCCTCCCCCCCGTCTGTCTTGTCTTCGTTTCTCTCACCTTGCTACGCGGACCCGAGGAGAGTCTCCTCTTTCTTCGCCTTCGGAAATCGACGGTCAATTCGACGGACACGGCGCGTCGCGTCGCGTCGCGTCGCGTCGCGTCGCGTCACGTCGCGTCACGTGCCGACTACGCTATACTGTCGTGGCAACCAGTGCATCGCCACTTTGTACCATGGCAACGTCACTGCGTGAAGACGAGATCCGTTTGGCGATTGGTTTAGGTGAACACCAAGGAGAGGGGAGAATGAAAGGGACTTTGCTTGCGGACGACGGCTTGAGCGTCGGTCGATTTGAAATTTGGCGGGATATCAGGCTTCGTGTTCGAAGCGTCGTTGGTTTATAGATAGAAACGAGAGAGAGAGAGAGAGAGAGAGAGAGAGAGTGAGAGAGAGAGAGAGTGAGAGAGAGAGAGAGTGTGAGAGAGAGAGAGTGAGAGAGAGAGAGAAACAAAATTGTAGACAAGACAAAGTATATATACCAACGAAATACAACTTTTATAGAAATAAATAATTCGTACATTGTTTAACCCCATTTGCTGAAATTACTGTTGACTAAGCCCTCGTGAGTAGCGGGCCACAAAGACGCTGGTAAATTGGCTGGCAAATCGGCCAATTGCGACGGTGCGCTCCAAACCGGATAATTGAATTCCTCGCTGTCATTCGAGTCGGTCACGTTCTCCAAATATTCCTTGATGATATCTTCCGAATTTGGCCAATTACTATTCTTGGATGACGTCGAGTCTCTGGACTTTTTCATTGCGACTGTAAAGCGATATATCATTCGTTCAGGATCGAAGCTTTTAGTTTATCGCGCGTGATATAATTATGTGATCAAATAATAATGTGAATCGGATCAAATAATTACCAAGTCGTTCCAACTCCCAAATCATTTGCGGCGTATAATGCGAAAATCGACAACCGAGACCAAAAGCGCAGTCCCTGACGGTCATGTAGCGTTTACACGGGGTCTTTTGATATTCCTCCCTCAATATTGTCTCTGGATCTGGAAAATGTCGTCGATATCGTTGGACGAAAATAATAATTTCTGAGCCGAAGCGCAAGTAAGACGCACAAATCGCGCAAATACTTGGGGTCAAAGATGACACCTTTGTCCGGATAAGCTTTGACTCCTCAGATCTCAATAGTCTGCATTTTATTGCCACGATTCGTCTCTCTTTTCACTTTGCTTCATAAATTCTTGCATCTTTTGCACTTTGCATTTTTGCGACACATATATGTATCGATCGAAGCCTGCTCAATCTCGTATTTTAATCAAGACCACAAAAGAAACGTCACCCCAGAAAGTGTAGCGTTTACGTGAACCTCAAAGAGATGGCAGCTTGATGCTCGTGAGAGCATCGTGAGAGGAGAGGTTATGTATGTGAGAGCGAATGTGCAAATATTAAACAAACCGCCGATTACGATCGAGTCGGCTCACCTTTAAAAACGCAGTAATGATCAGCTCGATTTTTCATGTGCTGCAGACTGGACAGATGTTTCCTACGGGCTTCGACGTCGTCTTTGAAGGATCTGTCACAATAGTCGCAGTAATACCTCTTGCCCATTGCTTCATACGGTTCGTAGGAAAGACTTAGATATAGGTGAAAGAAGGCTGGGAAATATGATATTGACATTAAATAAATAAACAAATAGAAAATGTCGAAATTTGTCTATCCGTAAGTAAGGATATAACCTTGAAGAGTGTGCATGCACTCTCAACTGCAATCATTCCTGAACCTTCGCGTCGTCCGATGTTTTCGTCGTCGAGTGTCATCCGTGGCTATTGAATGTGATTATCAGGCGTGACATCTGACAAAGAGGCCGCCAACTACGTAGAACTGTAGTGGCAAGTAAGAAAATGCGGTTACCTTTTTCCGATAAGTTCGGAATGTATCATCTATCAGCTATCCAATAGGGTAGAGTTTATTTTGTGAGAACGGCTGAAAATAAATTCTCCTCTCGGATGCCGAGTTGCATTCCGTGAAATTTATCAGGAAAGCCTCTACTTTTACCTCTAAACTTTAGATTTAACATGAACCATGTTAAACCTTTCGAGACACCGTCTCTCTCGTTCTCTCTCTCTCTCTCTCTCTCTCTCTCTCCCTCTCTCTCTCTCCCTCCCTCCCTCTCTCTCTCTCTCTCTCTCTCTCTCTCTCTCTCTCTCTCTCTCTCTCACGGAAAACCGACATTCTAATGCTAATAGCTCGAGCCAGATGGAAATTTTTATCAATCAAGCAATGCAACTCGGTGGCAAGTTAGACAATTTTTAAAGATTTAAAAATTTTAAAGGTTGATACGATTTAACGATAAATAAACTTTTTTGCTCTATGATATCACGATCGAATAAATTTCCGTCTCTATTTATTGACGAAATAAATAAATAAAAGTTCCTGCGAGCTAACGATGAATTATTTTACTAAAAAATGAAAATTTGGGTAGGTAGGTAGGTAGGTAGGATAAGATAGGCATCACAAGACAAAGAGACAAATAAAATGTCTGACGCTCCTGTCGGTATGGTACGGTTGTTTTATTACATCCTTACAATATATTTCACCACAATTTGTGTGTGTGCATCACTAAACTATTTATACGTGACAAAGTAACAGATATCGACAAAAATGTCTATTATTCGTCGCAACGTTCCGCTCCTATGTTAATACGACATCAACAAATATTATTCATCCACGTCAGTCGTCCCGATGACTGATGAACTATATATAACGTTACTCTCGATGATAGATCATTTTCGACGATAGCCACAAAGCTTCGTTTTAATTTTCTACAAGCGACAATCGTAGACAACCTATGAGTAGAGTGTGTAATCGTGTGTGATTTAAAACACAACGTTCGTTTATAGTGATCAAGAATTAATAACCGTAAATGTAAAGACCGTGAATGTGAATGTAATTGCGGTAAAAGGAAAAAGAGGGGGACTTGCTGTGTCCAGCAATCCTTTCCACTAGAAATCGAAAACCACAACCGTTGTGAATTGGAAATTCGGGGGAATTGTTAGAAATTGACTCGGGAATGTGAAATACTCGGGGGAACTGGGAAGCCGGGAACTCTAAAAAACAAAGTATCGGATTTGAAATTGAAATTATTGGAGGTTGAGTAATACGTTCAACTATATCCCCTATATATCTTGTTGGCTGTTACGTAACAATAGCTGCACGTACCGCAAAATCGCAATCGACGGTAAATCGCGCGGTAGATGTTACGTGCAAAATAAAACGATGGAGAAGATCGTCACCGTCACCGGCGAACATTCGTTCTCGCGTTCAGAGCAGGTTTAAGCAGCATTAAGCTACTTTTAAAGAAATTTCGTCACGATTGGTACGTACAGTTATCGTTCGCAACCGCAATGTTAAACGTGTTGTAACACAACACACACACGCACGTACATGCACACCACACACACACACACACACACACACACACTCACTCACACACACACACATTCACACATACGCGGAAAATGTCTCGCGCAAAATGCTCGCAAATGCGCGCGGATATCTTCTCCCGATTCCTATCATCGGTACATACAAATTGCGCTATTGCAAAAGACGAAAGTAATATCCGCTCGGTATCGCATCTCGGTAGAAAATCTCGGTGGACAAACGTGAAAAAGTAAAAATAATCAATTCGCAGTACCCTGCTTCGTGGACGAGTAAAGCTGGCATTGAAGAGCGTACAGTTTATAGTTGGAGTGATGATCCAGTTGCAAGATCGTATCGGTTTGCTGCCCTGCGCGTGTTACTCATTCCGAATCGCGTTCTTACCGATCGCGCTCGTTGCCGCGTTCGCACACACGAGAGAGGTGATCAATACGCGCGAGCGAAAGTACAACGAAAACGAATGCTTTAGGCCTGACAAAATAAATTTCCTCTCGAGGTTACAGGCTAGATCGCCCACTCGACACAAAGTTAACGGAGGTTAACAAATTATTGAAACGCAAAGTTGAAAAGTTGCTTAGCTAGCGATCGATTCGAAAGGGAATTCCTCCTCTCCTTCGTCGCGCGAAACAAGTAGTCGAAGGTGACTATAAGGATCGAAACGCAAAGTTTTTGCGCTTTACAACTTTGGTGTACACCAAAGCGTAAAATGTTGAGCCAGCGAGCTCGAAAAGATGGCTCGAAAAGAAGGAACGTACTCGACGTACTCTTAAATTTTCTCTCAAGCAGCCGCGCGAATCCTGCATTTTATAATACGTCACGCTTTTAGTAGGGTAACCTCTATTTAATGGTTGATTTAACCGCTCGCATTATCGAGCGAATAGGTCGCACGAATCGCACATGCTGTTTTTTTAAGCGCATTATCTTTTTAGGTGCCTTTGATATATTAACGCGTGAGAAGCATCTGCGAAAATCGTTCGAGCGATATCGAGTTAACATCGAAGAGAACATTAGTTAGTAGGGAGTTCCATAGATTGTCATCTACTTTTCTATGGATATAATAGTATAACCTCGACAATTTTTGCCTTCAAAGTTTCCAAAAAAATTTGCTATATTCGTTAAATAGAGGTTTTACGGTATTTGTAGCGCAAGTACACACAAGTAAAAGATGCCATACGTTACCCAATGTTTGGAAAAATTATCTGAAAATGTGGAATTGCTTCGTAGTCTCTCTTTTTCTATATATATATATATATATATATGTATGTATGTATACATGTATATATATTTGACAGGTATACGAAAAAGTATCGTTTTGGACTCACACACAATCTTTTTCTGAAGCGAACAGATTGAATACCGTGACGATCGAGGAATAGTCTCCAATAGTCTTGTTTTGCTCTTAAGTCTCATTGTCTTTACATTGTCAATACTTTCTTCCCGAAGACACATTTTTATATTTTCCGCATTTAAGGTGAAACAAAAAATGAAATATATATACATCAAACTTTGGAGGGAGAAATAGCGCAGAGAAAAATTATTATTGCGAGAGAGTGCAGTTGGAAAGTTGCCAAAAATGCACGGTTGGTCATCGCGCGCGTTTCGCCTCTCTCTCTCTCTCTCTCTCTCTCTCTCGTCGTCGTCGTTTGTAAGTTTTAAAATTGGAGGCGCCACAACCATACCGTTTATTTCGATTACGTATACAGGAACTTGTACGTATTCGTGCGTTTTATAATTGATACGCGTTTCTTGATGCTCTTTTTCCCTTTTCTTTTTTTTCTTTTTTCTTTTCTTCCTTTTTTTTACATCGTGCGTAAAACTTAAAAATTCTATCCTATCACTCGTGACTCTTCCGAATTTTGAAGATCAGGACGCGAGGAAAGTTTGCGTTCTCGTTACTCCTTATCTCTCTCTCTCTCTCTCTCTCTCTCTCTCTCTCTCTGGTTTTGCGAAGCACATTTCGCATCATACTGAATCATACTCGCAAAGACCGTTTCTTCTCATTTTTACATCTTTATATTTTTTTCCTATTATCGCACTTTATGCGTATGATTCATATCGCGACACTGTCGACGCGCGCGCGTGCGCACATAAAAGCCTTTTAAAAAATGCACTCGTCTGTCTCTGTCGTAACCCATGAGAAATGCAGGTAGCTGCGAAAATACGCAACGATGGCTCGATTAAAAATTAATCTGTCGATCTAAAAGAGCTCGACTCGAGAGGAACAGAGTGTGCTTCTTTTCCTCCACTTGTCACCGTATTCTCCTCTCCACGCGCGATGCAAACGTGTTTGTTCGGTGCAAAATTTTCCTTGTCCGTAAATATTGTCCGTAAATAATAGAAACATTTCGGTGTTGCCATTGAAAAGTGCATCAGCTTGTATATGCCTCGTTGAGAAGAAATCTTCGTTTCTAGCCAAAGTACATATAATAAGCTTACGGTCGCGCAAGTCTCGCTGGTCCCGGGCGAAGGCTGTGTTAATTGTCGCGATGAACGTAAAATAAACGGTATCGTTGTTTACAACGTGCGACTCGGCTCGGCTCGGCTCGGCTCGGCTCGGCTCGGTGAGCTAACGGGAAATCGGGAAATTGTCTCAAGGACTTCATTTCACGAGGAATGCCTCGTACGTTTCACGCACACGACTCATCAATTCGCGATTGCTGCATCATAATAAATGTACAAGAAAAAGAGGATAGGATTGGGGGTGGTGGTTATAGGGTGGTAATTGTGAGGAGGGGGAAGCGGGGGCTGTTAGGAATGGCACTGGCTTTTTAATAAGTTAATAATAATAATCTATCCCCCGGCATTCCTGGCGTTTGCGCGTAAGCGCGACTTATTTTTTTGACTCGTCGGCAGTACAATGCATGCTGACCTCCTGACGGACCTTGTGACCGCGGAAACTCGCTTGTATCTTAGTCGCCGCCTTATGCAAGTCCGGATCGGCCAAGTCGATCCCCTCTAATTCGTGTACGGCGTCCTGCATCTGCGGCAGAGATCCAGACGGGAAAAGAAGACGTAAAGAAGAAGAAAGAAGAAGGGAGAAGTTACGTGTATATCACTCTCGCCTGGCGATGCGAACACGACGACGTCGCGCGCTCGCATCGTCCGAAATTTTTCCGATCGCCACCGAGTTCGCATAGCGAACTCTGTGTGTGCGCGCGCTGCTCTCTTAACTGTAAATAAAACTCGGACCGTATCGACGTTAGATCGAATCCCGTTACGTTACGGCCAAGCAGGTCTGTACATAATTAATCGACACTACGAAAGTAACTCAAACTTTGTAGGTCATCTCTGGCCTCTGCTGGCCTCGAGACGTGCTTTGTAGCGCTCCGATACCCCGATGAGCATCTTCAGCTCATCGGGGAAGGCAGCTGTCGATTATACTCACCGGAGTATTCGTGGATCAACATAATGTCAAAGGGTCTAACAATAGCTCCCCCCCTCTCTCTCTCTCTCTCTCTCTCTCTCTCTCTCTCTCTCTCTCTCTCTCTCTCTCTCTCAGGAATCTCGAGCAATGATCGATTTCTCGCTGCAGCGACCTTGCGCGTCGAGAAACCGCTGCGCGTTGTCGTTGCCGCTTTTGTCGTCGATCGAATCAACATTGGTGCACATCGAGAATCGTGCAGAGAAATTGAATTTGATCGTTCGTCGCGTGGCTTACCGTTGAGCGTACACGTTTATCGCGTACTACATTTATCCATGTAGGTGAGTGACGTGCGCTGGACAAGGCGCGCGAGCCTATTGTACTACTACTACTATATAGCCCCGTAGGGATGTTGCTCGCGGAGAAAAATATAAATAACGTTGCAACACGCGCTTGACGAAAGAGAACATTGCTCCTCGTTGCACTTCTCGTTGTGCTGTGGTGACAAATGGGCGTGGCAAATGGGCTGGCTCGTCGTTAAAGACACTTGTGACGGCCATCAATTAAACGGCGACGCTTTCTCGCGACGCCTCTAATCGGCAATTAGGGTTATTGCTCTGTTGCAGAGGGACGTTTTACCCTTTCCCACACTTTGCGACAATCAGCAGTGTCGGTCTCTAATCGTTTCCAACACCAGACACATCAACGAATCGATAACGCGCGTGTGTCCGCGACAAAGTCCCCCCCTTAGGAAGTTTACTCAACGACGAATAATCTCTAAACGCGTCGGTGTCGCGTCCAGAGAGAGAGAGAGAGAGAGAGAGAGAGAGAGAGAGAGAGAGAGAGAGAGAGAGAGAGAGAGAGAGAGAGAGAGAGAGAGAGAGAGAGAGAGAGAGAGAGAGAGAGAGAGAGAGAGAGAGAGAGACAGCCCCAGAGAGAAACCAGCGAGCGTAAGCCCGAATCTAAACGTATTCGCTCTCTCGTCGTAGTCGTTCGCGTCACTCTCTCATCGTCCGGCTATCGATGATATTATTCCGCACGAGTAACGAAACAGCCGCGAGCGTACAGGAAAGAACGGCGCGAGTGGTGCGCGCGTGCTTCGCTAAGAAAGGCCAAAGATGCCAGGATAGAGCAGGTTCTCCGTCGTTTATCTTACCACTCGCGGCGGCCATCGATCGATGGTCCCTACTTGTCCCTACTTGTCGAATGATCGAACGATTCGCTCACCTTCTCCTCTATCTTAGCGGCTGCGCTGCCGACCATGTTCATCGCCGACTTGGCGGCAGCGGACGCGGCTTGCTCCTTCCTCGACATGTGGTCCCGGAAAGTCGCTTGTATTTTAGTCGCCGCGTTGAAAAGCTCTGCAGGATAGAATTTGTTTCAGTACGCGCTCCTCCTGATTCTTTTCCTCTTCTTCTTTCTTTTCTCTTTCAATCTTTCAATCAATTCGCTATTCGGTTATACACACAGCCGCTCACCCTGGTCGTCGAGAGGAAATTCCTCCTGGAGCTGCTCTTTCGTAGAAAGCTCCTCGGTCTCTTCGGTCTCCGGCTCTTCACTCGGCTCCGCTGTTTTCGACGGTTGTCTCAGACTTTTCCTGGCGCAGTGTCCACGAAAGACCGCCTGTATCTTTGTGGCCGCGGCCTCTTTCTCCTTTCCGTCCTCTGTGTCCTTCTCCTTGTCAGAAGCGTCTTCCGCTGCCTTCGAGATATCTGCGGCCGAAAGCGATCCAAAATGTGATCTCGCATTTAATTTCATCGCGAACAATCAGCGTTTAACGGATAAAAGAGGATGAGAAGAAAAGCCGGGTTTCAAACCTGGGTGGGAATAAACCGGCACGAGCACGAGCACGAGTCGGAATCGAACGAAACGTGACAAATTATAATCTCCCGCGATTCGATCTTATCGCGCGCGCGCGCGCACGAGAGAGAGAGAGAGAGAGAGAGAGAGAGAGAGAGAAAGAGGGAGGACGAGAAAAGTAGCGGAAATCGCCCGAATCGGCCGGAAAATCCGCAACCGACTCAGAGGGAAGGGCGCGGCTTGTGATACATCCTGTATATTAGAAATGGCCGCCGTGTTAGCCACAGTTCACCTACATTTATTCCGAACATTTCACCTTCCACAGAGAGAGAGAGAGAGAGAGAGAGAGAGAGACACGTTCAGAGCGACAAGTATCGATTGGCGTTTCTATTTTCGCGCTGCACGTTCGAGATTACACGGTGCCTAATATACATTTTTAATATTTCACGCTCCGCGAGAGAGAGAGAGAGAGAGAGAGAGAGAGAGATATGCGGCGAGCGCGATCGATTCGTCCGATCCGCTCCGAACAAATGGGATTTTCGCGAGCAATAATTCATCGGCGTGTCTACTATCGACGCGTGTCGACATTCCGCCGTCGTGATCCACAAAGCAGTCGTTCCGTTTTCCAGTGACGCGCCGGCTCTATTCTCCTCGTGCAGCTTGGGGAATCGCGAAAGATTGTTAAATCGTTGCCGCCGCTGTCATTAATCATCGCGTCTCGTAACGAGCTCTCGCGCAGCTCACTGCGATCCGTATTCGCGATGCTTGATTCTTTGAAAATGGGACACCATTTCTCTCTGTCTCTCTCTCTCTCTCTCTCTCTCTCCCCCATTTTTTTTCATCTTCATTGACCAGTTCATTCTTTGCGGGCGAGTACATTTTTCATTTGCTACATTTCACAAGCAAGTGTTATTAATCGCGGGCGAGATCCGTCGAGCCGAAACGAATAAAACGGGGACGAGGTGTGTTAGGTCTGTGAGGATCGAGCGTGACGATAGATCTAGGAAAGATGGATTTTTCTATGGAAAAGTAAAGAACGGCCCCAGACTATCGAGCGCTTTCGAGCGCGACACCGTTTCCCTAGGTTACCGCACGGCGGGGCGAGTGCGCGAATTCAAGAAATACACCACTTTCGCGATAAGCAATGAGCTCTTTCCGAGTTGTGCGCTTCTCGGTTGTTTTACCACGTTATGCAAAGCTGGCGAATCGACCGTACCAACTTCTCAGCAATTTTATCGACGTTTGCATTTCGCTCAAGGTATGCTTTACACGCACTTGGATGGGTGGTGGTATTGGGTGTGTACGTGTACGTGGAGAAGCTTTCACAAAGTGGGTGAAAAGCGCGGAAAAAAAAACGACGAGAGGGAGAAAGCGCATAATGCCGTTGTTGTGCGCGTGTACAAAACGCGCATTGGATTTCAATCGATCGGAAGGCGGAACAGCGCGCGCTTTATTCGGGACAATGTCGCGATTTCGTTCTCATGCCATCGTCGATTTCTTAAATATTTGGTGATCTCTTCCTTTCTCCCTCTCTCTCTCTCTCTCTCTCTCTCTCTCTCCCTCTCTCCCCTTCCCTCCTTCCCTCCCTCTCCCTCCCCCTTCTCTCTTTTCTGACATCACGCGAGGATGTTTCGCCATCGATCCACCCAGACCTTGTTACGCGAGCGAGCCATATTATTCGATAAAAGTAGATTACCCTCGAGAAAATCAAACATCCCATTAGAGGCTCCTCGTTACGTCGATTACAGGACGAAAAAATTGTCCCAACTAACGAGATCGTCGTCAAAATAGACCCCTCCGTCCGTCCTGCCGCCGCCACCATTGACGCGAGCTCTGACGAGCTTTTGCCGCAACAAGAGTAACATTTATTATATGTACTCGTCGATCTCTTTCGTCGGGAGCATTAATCGTTTGAAACACCGTGCGAGCGTAATCGTCGAGCGATAAAGCTTTAGAGGCTCGTGCATTGGTATCTCAAAAGCAAGCTCCGCATATCTCTGCGATTTCAAGATAGTATGGCAAATATTTTACGGACAAGTTATCGGTTAACTAGCTGACGCTAACTATTGAAGCTACACTAATAGAGATGCTCCAATAGAGCTGTTGCGCGAACGAGCAAAAATTCCTTAGTTAATTACGCGCGCACGGTCGAGTTGCCAAGCTTGTCGAAAGATTTCAGATGAGGAGAAACGCGTACGATCAATGATCGCGATCGCGATGGAAATCCAAGTGCGACACGAGCGAAGAAAGATGTGAATCTCGAGAATAGAATATTCCTCGTAGGTAGGTGGATAATATCCGTTCTTTTGTCGCCGATTCATCGAGCGATTTATATGCTTCTTGCACACACACACACACACACACACACACACACACTCTCTCTCTCTCTCTCTCTCTTTCATCGATTTTTATACAATAACTGTCGGGGTAGCAAACAGCTGATCTCAAATCGCTCGCTCGCTCGCTCGCTCGCCCGCCCGCCCGCCCGCCCATTCGCTCGCAACTTCCGAGTGCGCAACGACTTCCGCCGCTTATCGCTATAACGATAACGATCTGCCTTTGCCTCCTCGACCCGGCGGTCATGGAGAACCTGGTTCGATATCCTCGGTATCCCTCAGATACGGATGTACGGGCAAGGGAGGGCGCGAGGAAAGGAAAGGATATCGGGTCGCACCTCGCGTCCGCGCGTCGGCGGCGTCGATTATTATCACGTTTGGCTTTTTCCCGTCGGCCGCCCTGTCTGTCTGACAGATAGACGAGAGTGAGATCGCGAACGTGATTCGCGTGCGTCCGGACAATATCACCTCTCGACTATTGCTACTACCACACCAACACTGCGTCGCGCCGCCGCGTTTAACCCCGTTTTTCTCTCAACGACGAGACTTGCATGCACGCAAGGAATCGTAACGGCGGCGACGGCGACTTTTATTAGGTCGCATCCGCGCGACTCACCTGCTGCACACTTTGAAGCGCGTCGTCGTCGCCGCCGCTCGACGACCTCTCTCACCTGCACATCCACACGCGGCTCAGTCTGACGTGCGACTGACTGTTCCCGGGCACCGACGACCCCGTTTATAATCGCGGACGATCACGGCCCTGCCGCGCCGCTCGCAGTCGCAGTCGCAGTCTCGATTCTCTAGCCTCTAGCGACGAGTCACACGCTGCGAAACAGGGCCGTCACCGACCTCCCTGGCTGGCTGGTCGACCCAAGGGTGCTTCCCGAGCCATTCGCGCCCTTCATCCCTGCTCCTCTCTCTCTCTCTCTCTCTCTCTCTCTCTCTCTCTCTCTCTCTCTCTCTCTCCCTCCCTTCCTCCCTCTCCCTCTCGTCGTGACTCTCGCGCGATTCCACGAGTCGGCGAGTGTCGGCGAGAGAAAGGAGATAGAGAGAAAGAGCACAGAGAGAAACAAGGGATGCATGTGTCGTCGTTACGAGGACACAAAGTCGCGTAAAATCGTGGACGCGTAAATCGCGGAGAAGCCGGCGAGGGTAACAAAGCGGATTAGAGAGGAAAAGCTCGCGTACACAGTTTACATTCTCCGTCGAATCCTCTCGCCTCGATAAACGGCCAACTATATCGCATTATATCGCATTAGCTACTTATCCGCCAATTATTCGCTCTCGCTATAGAGCGGAATCGCAAGCGTACACTTGTCGTACAGCTTGTTGTCGCTGACTATCGCCGACAGCGCGGTGTCGTACCGCGCGGAATTCCTTTCGCGTTGGTCGTCGCGTGCGTATATATTCACCTCTCGACGATGAAAAAGAAGCGCGCTTGTATTCAATTGTATCGCTACGGTCAGCCTCTGCTGTCTGATGAATTCCCGCGGGGCCGGTAGCACGTCGCACCTGCGAGTAGCCGTAAATAAACGGGGCGGGGGGGGGGGGAAGGGAAGGGAAGGGAAACGCCGCGGTTGTCACTCTGAACGCGCCGCGACGATCACGCAGCGATTGCGCCGGATCGGAAACCAAATGGCGAATTACTCGCGAATTTAGTCGCGAGAAACAAGAAGGAGTCTCGCGTGAACATGAAGATTCGATTCCTGGGAGATCCGATATTTCGAATACTTTCAATATTGAGCCGCTTCCCCGAGTAAAGCGCGCGCGATACACGAGGCTCGAGGGCACTCTCCGCCCGCCGTCGCGTATATTTCATGCTTTGCTATACTTGACGTTTGAGATTTTATCTCAGGCCGCGTCTCGTCACGTACGCATCAGCTCTTTTACAACAGCGCTTCTTTACAACATATTCGATATTTTTCAATACTCGCCTTCTTTTCTCGCGACATGACGTTTCGCGTTACTTTCGCGCATTATCGACGAGAAAGAGAGGTGTGCCCCGCGCGGCAGCGTTTTTCTTGTTTTCCAAATCGATCGCGGCGCGACCACCGCACTACTAACCGCGTTGGTGGTTGGTACGATTCTCTCGTCGACCGAGAGAGCCTCGTCTCGTCACTCGACATTATCGTTTCCGTTCTCCGTCTTCGCATGCTGCGCGACCAACGCGCAGGAATACCTGTACACGCTTGTGCCTGGGTGCTCGATAAAACTCATTATTTCGCAGCAGGAAGTCATCCGAGTCATCCGAATAATTGATTCCGCTCCTGAAGCGGCCGCGGCGGCGCGCGCGCGGGCGGGCTGTTGGCTGTTGGCTGTGCCACCGCTAGTAAGGTAGGGAGTATCGGAATTCGACAACTGACTCGCACGATTATATCAGCTCCTCTGATAAGCCAAGCGCCACGGTGTCTCCTTAATTATTGACGTGACGTGCCGTCACGTGCACGCGTGCAACGCGCTGCGCTGGATCCACGAGATCCACGAGATCCACGAGAGCCAACGGACAATCCCGGGGAGAGAAGCGCACTCATACTTTGAACATCTTTCCGAACGAACACGCGACAGATCGATATTCGAACCTCGCGCGCTCTTCAATTCCCTGCTCTTCTCCTGCGCTCCTCGCGGCTTGTTTCTCGTCTTTTATTTCGATGCGTTATTCTCGCTTGGTAGGTTGTGTAGGTGCGCGAGAGAATTTCGTTAGCGCTTATCGATATCTCTCACAGACGCGCCTACACACACATGTATTGTGCACGATCCCTTCACGGTTGACGATCGAGCGATATCTGCTTTCGAACACGCCCGGTACGAATTTCCTTCACGATACGAGTTGTTCGTAAATGTAACGACCGCGAACGATCAGACCTTGACACGCATCACGCGATCAGCAGCACTCGTATTTCGTAGGTATTTCGATGCACCTCCATCCGATTCTCATTCCACAAGCGTCCTATTTTTCGCTCGCGACGCAAGATAGCGTCGCGTTTAACGCGGTAACGCGCGGTAATCGCATTACCGCGAGTCACGGGCAAATTTTCCAGCTAAATGCTGCGCCGCGGTCGTCCGGTCGTTCGAGACAATCTCGAGTCGACTGTCATTCTCGACCCTATAACCGATGTTTTTTTATTTCCTTTCCTTGATAGCGTGAGAATTCTATTAGCACATCTTTTTCTCATTAATCTCTCGAGTCCATTTCCAGCTTGTGGACGAAACAGTCGCAGACTCGCAGTCCTTACGATCAGTTGTCGGACAAATCTTTTCCCCCTCCTCCTCTTTACGCAGGTTCGAGAGATATTTAATCATCTTTCGCGTAAACATCTAGTCAAGTTTGAACGATAATTTGGCAACGTCATTGAGAAAAACTTGTCGAGCGGTTCTACTTTCAACTGCCTCGACAGGCCTTTTTAATGTCGAGTCGGCTCTGATTTTTGCCACGGAGGAATGGGGAGAACAAAAATTGAGCCGCGAGCGCCTTGAAATGCCTCTATTCGTCGCTGCATTCGCGAGGAGTGCGCGTTCGTCGTCGCGGCGGAAAACAGTCGTCGTTCGTCCTGCCGACCCTGCCGCGCGCGACTACTGATTGCATTGATATTACTGAAAAGCGTGCAGGCAATCATCTCGAGAGATCTAATCTAAGCGAACAGTGGTACGTACACATTCATCATTCGCGAAACAAAGCGGACTCTGTCATTGTCAAAGCGAGATAAACAACACCAAAGTGCCACCAAGTTGTGTCGGTTGGTCGCAATCTACAAAGAGATAGAAAAAAAAAGCGTTGCTCAACGCAACGCGAAATGGAGTGAAATAGCGGAGCGCGAGCTCCGAAGATCGAAATCGTCGGTCTCTCGGCCGCCGAGGCCGAGAAATATCAAATAAAAGATGCACGGTAACACGCGACGATATCCGCGGAAACGAGATTGCGTTTTTCACCGTGTCGCTTGTAATCTCGCTCGCTCGCTAATTTCAAAGTACAAACCGCGACGCGATTAAGAAATTAAAAGGAACGAGATCTCCCTCACCCCCGTTCTTCACGGAATCCTCCTTCGCCTCGTCCACCGCTGGCTGGAAGTTGTCCTTGCTGGTGTTGCACCCCATGTCCGTCACAGCTCAGCTTCCCTCTTCTCGTTTCTTCTCCTCCCGAAAAAGTTTTCTAGTATTAAAATAATCCGTTTTCTCTCTCTCTCTCTCTCTCTCTCTCTCTCTCTCTCCCTTCGAAACGTTCGTATCAATACAGTTTCCTCGTCAACATCGCGTCAAACCGGATATAAAAGTAGCGATTTCACTTTTCCGACCAAAGCGACCGTCTCATAGCCGGAATACGGTAATCGGTTCTAATTTTTCGACGGGCTACGAGTGTGGATTTTTCCTCGAGCCTCCCCTCTCCTTCATCCCCTTCTCACTCTCCCTTCTTACTTTTTCGTTCCTCCGCGTGTTCCACCCTTCGTTTCACCACCCTCTCGCCCTCTTCACCTCGTCTCTCGCCGCCTGAGAGTCCTGTGTAACACGTTGAACGCGATGAAATGCCTCGGCTACGCTTCGGAGTCGTCGTCACTCGTTTTAATTTTCGCCGATCAATTATTCCGCCCTCGATCACAGCATGTGATAATCCTTACGAAGCTATCGAGGTTACATTCAGTATCGTTAATTAGGCAAAATTCGACGAGTCCTGTTGAAAGTTATCCCCTCTCTCTTCCTCTCTCTCTCTCTCTCTCTCTCTCTCTCTTTTTCTCTATATCTATCTATCTATGTGTGCGCGCATATGTATGCGCGTACTATCGGCACTTGTTCTTCACCTCCTCGCGCTCCCACCCCTCCCGTTTCCACCCCGTTATTTGGAGGTTACTGACACGTCGCGTGGCGCCGGCACCCCGCGGCCAGACTATTCTTCACACTTGAAGTTTACCTGAGACTCTCGCCCTCTCTTTCTCTCTCTCTCTCTCTCTCTCTCTCTCTCTCTCTCTCTCTCTCTCTCTCTCTCTCTCTCTTACACGCACGCGTCTCGTCGTCACGCGACGGCGTGTCTCCGTCGTCGAGGACGTCCTCCTGTGGACGTGGATATTTTTTAATCGGCCGCGACCGCGACTCACCGAAAGTCAAGCATCACGAGTGTCGAAGCACGCGGGGGTTGAGAAATCCCGTCGACGTCGCGAGCGGTACTACTGGCGTCGTCGCTTACGACCCTGCCCTTGCTCGCGTGGCGACCAAACGACTGCTCCAGTCGCTATGTATATCGAGCCGATATATAACTCTTACCACGCGAAACACCCCCGTTTCTCGCGGAGGAGCGTGGAGGAATCGGCGGCGGTGGCGGCGGCGGCGGCAGCGGCGGCGGCGGCGGCGGCGGCGGCGGCGGCGGCGGCGGCGGCGGCACGCACACGGAAGAGATCGCGCGTTCTATCAGGCCACGTTTCAGCCGGCGCGGCGCGAAACGAAGCGACAGGACTAAGCGCGCAGGACTAGTCTCACTGTTACCAATGCACGGCGGGTGTCCTTCCCTAAGGACACGCGCCAGGACTCGCTGTCCTGTCGTCGTACGCGATTCAACAGCCACGCGAATTCCCCCGCACCGCCAACGCAACAAACTACATCCCGAGAGCGCGCTTCGCGATCGACTAAGTCAAATGTACCGCCATCCGGAGCGCGCGGATGGTCTCGCGCGACCTTAAAAGCGCATCGATCGATCTCACGCGGGCGATATTTCGCTCGCTATTAGCGAACGACCGTTGCCAGACCGGCGCCAACCTCTCTGCGTTACTCCGTTTTCTGGAACGAATATCGATTTCGCGGTCTTCTCTAACGCGGTGTCTACGCGTCCTCGTAGCTCTTGCGTCAGGATGCGTCTCGCAGCGAGTGCATGCGTCATGCGAGCGATCTTTTCACGCTCGGAGAGAGAGAGAGAGAGAGAGAGAGAGAGAAAGAGAGAAAGAAAGAGAGAGAGAGAGAGAGAGAGAGAGAGAGAGAGAGAGAGAGAGAGAGAGAGAGAGAGAAAGAGAGAGAGAGAGAGAGAGAGAGAGACAGTCTTTGCGTCAAGCATCAGAGCGGTGAATGAACAGCTCGAATGAACAAACGTGGAAATGAAAAAATTAAAAACTCCCTTTTTTATTAACGTTAAATACAAACGCAGCAGTACGCGTGCAAACAAATTTACATGTCAGCCGTGCTCCACTTGTAGGCTTCTTCCTGCCGCGCCACCTTCGAATTCTGCGCCTCGAACCACGTCTTCTCGTATCCGTTACTCCTGTCGACACCGTCCCACCGATGACCAGGTTTGATACCGAACCGATTTGGCGCGAATGAACCTTGATA
Organism: Harpegnathos saltator; assembly: GCF_003227715.2. Classification (NCBI taxonomy): domain Eukaryota; kingdom Metazoa; phylum Arthropoda; class Insecta; order Hymenoptera; family Formicidae; genus Harpegnathos; species Harpegnathos saltator. The sequence goes on along the minus strand of NW_020230044.1, from coordinate 275,511 downwards.
CTTTGGCGGATCTGTAATGAACATTATCTCGTATAATAGCTTTCCTGCGGTTCCTCCGGAACAAAAGTGCTTGCCCTTGGACGACTCTGTGTCACTCTGCGGATGGAGTAAATACGCACCTGCCCTTCCTTTCCCTTCCTTTGTTCGTTTCTCCTTGATATACGCCAACATTGGATCGCCCTCTCTTTCCTGTTCCCTCAATTGTTTGTCCAGATCCGCATCGTCCGCGTACCTCGCTAAAGGTTTGTTCATCTCGTGCAGGTCGCTTTTCAATTGTTCCTCGCGATCTTCCACTTGTTTCAAGCTGGAACACGCGCGCGCGTGCACACGCAAACACACACGAGACAGTGTTACGTGTATACTTTATCACGATTGTAAAAGCCGCACGAAAGATGATGACACGAGAATTTTACATTAAAAAGGCAAGGATTACGATAAGGACGATAAGGAGAGAAGAAATCGCTCACCCTTTGCCCCATTTCGTGTACTTCTCGTTCATCTCCCGTTGCTGAGCTTCCCGTTGACGCTCTTCCGCCGCTTCCGCCTCGAAATTGCGTTTCCTCCCGCTTTTGTCGCGCACAACCGCTGCTTGTCCGACTCCGCTCACCGACTTGCTCAGCTGAGACAATTTTCATCCTTATTTTTATCGCCTCCGCGAGCGAGCGAGCGAGTAGCTGCTACTCTCAAAAATATATATAATACGCTGCGTTAGAACGAATATTACTCTGCTAAATTGTTCCGCTTCCCGTCGTTTGTGAGCCTCGGTCTCCTCCCGTAACGCCTTCGCGTCTTGCAGTCCTGCGGTCTTCCCGTCCAGCGTCTTTGTCATTCTACCGTCGCGATCTTTTGAGTATTTCGCGTGACTGCGCTCTGCGGAGTCTACCTGGTCGTCCCAACGCGAGCTTCTCTTCCTTTTGCCGGTGTCGTCTGCGTGCGAAAAACGAGATTTACGATCTCGGTCTTCGTGCTCCCTCTCGTGTTTATCCTTGCTCGATCTGCTCGGGAGAAATCGGGGGGTATCGCCTTTATACGCGCGTCCATACAAACATAACAACAAACATAACAAAATAAATGCAATAATAATTCCCCGCTCGGAATTGTCGACGAAGTTATCGTCGTAGACGTTTACCTCGACACATCTTGTTTGCTGTATCTGGACGAGTGCTTGCTGGAGTAATCGTGACCTCGATCGCCGCTTCTACGCGAACTGGAATGTGGCGAATTGTCGCTACGGGGTCGGTACTCCTTGCGCCGAGATGCGCTTAAATCCGAGTCATTGTTCCTCCTGTTCCTTCTGCTCTCATATAAATCCTGGGTATCTGGCTTCTGTTTGCGCGGTCTAGGTGGACTAAAGTCCGAAGAATCACTGTCTCGATTACCTGAGATTACATGACAATTTCGTCCGCGAGTCGCAGTCGTCGATTGTTTCGTGCTTCTTCTGGATGGGCTCAAGTCTGAATGGTTGTCTTTAGGTGGTTGTCTAGGCGGACTCAGGTCGCTGTCGTTATTTCGAGATTGTCTGGACGAACTCAAGTCCGAGTCGTAATTTCTAGGTCGCCTGGTGGGTGGGCTTAAATTCGAGTCATCATCGTCTCTCTGTCTGTGTGGACTTAAATCTAAGCGCTTATTCCTAGAGTGTCTTGTCCTGGGTGGGCTCGGATCGACATCGTCGTTCTCGTCTGCTTCAGCATTTGTTTCGGTGATGCGACTTTGCTTCTCCGCGTTGATAGCACGGCTGCTGATAGTCAGGTCTCCTTCTTCGTTCTCGGTTACGATCTTCCATCTCCTTTTGTCTGAAAAATCAACTGGCCCACGCTCGTCGACTATGCCAGCGATCTGAGGAGCATCCTCGCCCACTAGAAGGATATCAAATTCATCTTCTTGGAGAGGTCTCATGTTCATCAAGTCGATGTCATCGTCTATAATTTTTACTCTGGAAAAAACATATCCAACCGCCTCCTCATAATATTTGATAAAGGCAGAAAGTTTTGGTCGTATGTAAGCGAAAACAAGATATAAGCTTAATGTTTGCAATGTCAGGATTAAAATTTGAAAGCTTTGCCCCCCCCCCCAAAGCATGATATTTGGACTCGACTTAAAATTTTGAAATTTGAACGTTGTCCGATTTCTTTCTTTTCCCTTCTCTCCTACATTATGTGTTTTCTAAAAGTTAATCCATTTTTGTTAATTAACATTTGTTAATTAACCATTTTTGTAAATTAACAAATTCAAAGAAGCTCGAGCGTTGTTAATGCATTACATATCGACTGTTTATTGTTTCGACAACGAGAATGACTAAAGATGCCGCCCCACGTGTTGCGTTCCTAAATATCACTGTGTGGTGCGACATAACCTATCTTAACTCGCCAACACAAGGTAATAATAGTCGATGGGAACTATAAAATATGCGTCGATGCTTACGTTTTCGAGCCCACTTTGTGTTTCTTCTTCTTCTTCTTCTTCATCTTCTTCTTTTTATCGCCGTCACCGTCGCCGTGAGATATGTATTTCTTCAAGTACTCCTTCTGATCAATCGTTTTGTTTTCCATCGTTTTAGAGCTCCGAGCCACAAGCACACGCAAGCTGATGTATCGTTGCTCGCGTCACATTTATACCGAGATAGATTCAACCACGCTTCCGTATATCGATGACAGAATGGACAGAAAGAACAAGATCGTCCACCACCGATCGACACACTCACAGCTCGCTCGCTCGTCACTACACACCGCTCCACTTGCGAGAGGAATCGATAACTTGCGGCTGCTGCCGCTACGGGGCGCTGATAATATCATCGGCACGGCCTCGTGCCTCTACATTTCTCATTATCATAGGCGTTGCTATCTTTGAGCAACAAGCTTTTGTATTTCAAAAATATACTTTTACAGCCCGTAACATAATTTACATACCACCACCAGTGTGTGTATTCATTCATTCATTCAGCATGAAATGTAGATAAAAACCTTTCCACCTGTAGTCATCATTCCAGTCATCGTATATCCCCATCGTACGAAAGTAAATTTGGAAAAGTTATACGGTTACTATACTCCTACGATACTCGTCGTCGTCGGAGTAAACGCGCCTTCGACGACGAGTATTCGTAAACATAGAATTCTTCGTTTTTGTTCGATAAACTTTGGCTAACCGCTACCGCGATAGCGACAACAATGTAGCGCGTGAGCGATTGAAACCATGGAATGCCAAAAACAGCAACTAGTCGACTAGACCGCTGCCATTGGCCAAGTATCGGGTAGAAAGGTAGGTAGGTAGGTAGGTAGGTGAGAGAGACCAGGTGAGGGACCGGACGATTGGAGGTGGAAGTGACGCGACCAGACAGGTAGGGAGCGAAAGTGAGCGCGCCTCCAAGAATGGGCAAGAGAGAACGCACTCCTGCGAAGCGAAGGTGACGATAGGATCCGCGCGTATCGTGCGTGTCGATGCGCGCATCTCAGCGTCCTGCCTTCGGTCCTACGTCCGACGATATATCGCGCGACAAGTGCGCGAGGTGAGAACGCACGCCGCGCGGTGATCGCGCACATTCACATCTCGACTGCGCGAAAATGTGCTGAGCTCTCGCCGCTACATCCTGGACGCGCAACGTGTATGACGTGCTGATACACCAACGATTCGCCAACGCGCAGCGGAGGCCGTGCGGAAGATAAGGAGAGAGGGAGAGAGAGAGAGAGAGAGAGAGAGAGAGAGAGAGAGAGAGAGAGACGATGCGTGCCGTGTTACGGACGACGTCCTAACGCAACACGCGAGTCCTCGCGATTCTCGGCGGTTCACGAGGTAGCGGATGGAAGAGGAAGGTTGTTACCACGGCTCGATGTGTATTCAGTGAGCGTGAAGCCGCGCACGGATCGTCGTTCGTCGTTCTTCGGCGTTACAGCGAAAATTCGTCCTCGTCCTTGTTAACGACACGGCAGGATGACGAGGAAACTGAGCAAGTTCCTGATACTCTTCGACAATACGAATCTATTGTATTTTCCCGGCCACTTCTTATCCGGTCGGGTTCTCATCGAGCTGGACGATGAGGCTTAGTAAGTAACGGATATTTACCAACAGATCGGCAAAATCGGCGAGAGAATTTGCGCTTGAGAGAGAAGAGAAAGAACAAAAAGAAACAAACACGGGAAGTAAGAATCGTCGAATTTATTTTGCACAATAGTATAGAGAGACGGAGAAAATCTCTCTCTCTCTCTCTCTCTCCTCTCTCTCTCTCTCTCTCACTCATTCACTCACTCACTCACTCACTCACTCACTCACTCACTCACTCACTCATTCACTCACTCACTCATCAAGGTGTCAAATAATATCTATACGCGGCTCGCGTCGGTCGAGTGCGTAACGCACGAATGATTATTAATATGGGATAACATGTTACCGTAGCGTCTCGGGACTGCATTTCCATGTTGTGGGCGAAGGAGTGGTTCGGATACGCAGTCAACGCGCCGAGAGGGTTTACGACAAAGAGAATTACATCGATTTTCGCATGAGGCTGCTGGGCGAACCAGGTGAGACACTCTTTGGGCTACATATCCATTTCTTTTTTTCGTTGAATTGAGAGACACGCGCGAAAAGTTAATAAAGTTATATGCTACGAGTAGAGAGCTTACGAGAAGAAAGAGCTTGTCCGTTGTTTCTCTTCCCTTTTCCTAGTTTGCGCACTAATGACGGGAGGGAGAGAAACGGGACACTTACCGATTTAATGTTGATATGAATGTTCGTCGCTAATGACGACGACGCGAATTCGCAACAGGCGAAGGACCGTCGCTGCTGTCCCCGGGAATACACAGCTTCCCGTTCAAATTGGGCTTACCATTGGGTCTACCGTCCACCTTCCTCGGAAAGCACGGATGGGTGCAGTATTACTGCAAAGCGGCTCTCCGGGAGCCGGGCGGGCTCACGCACAAAAATCAACAGGTTTTCATCGTCATGAACCCGATCGACTTGAACCTGGAACCTCCGATATTAGCGGTGAGGTTACGCCAAGCGTTACTACTCCTACTACTAACCGACGATGACACTGTGACTCGTCTGTCTGTAAATCGATCGGTGTCAGCCGTCCTACCTTAAAATGTCACGCTAATCGCGCTGATCGTCGCGACTACGTCCTCCGGGCTCCCCCTCTCTCTCTCTCTTCCAATCGTGATTGATTTTCGGCCCTGACCAAAGCCGATCAAGAAAACAGCGGCGAAATTGCGAAAGAAATCAGCGCGCGGACGGGTAAATTTCGAGGAGTTGATCCGCCGTTGAAGAAAGTGTTTCGCTTGCTCGCGCGCGCACACACACACACACATACGCGCGCGCGCGCGCGATTAAGGAGAACAACCTGCTGCACCTGATGTGTGCATTACCATAACCCAAGTTACCTAAATAGTGGTCATCGACCTAACCCGTGCGAAAGCGTTGCAAATATCTCTCGACGCGAGGCTGAGAATTTGAAATAAATCGTGCGTCGCGAAGTATCCGCCGCGATAGAGAGATTTAAACGATAAAAATAAAAAGAGAGAGAGAGAGAGAGAGAGAGAGAGAGAGAGAGAGAGAGAGAGAGAGAGAGAACGAAGCGTTCTCTGTTAGCATACGATTCATATTGTACCCAGTGACAACGTAACGTAATGATGAGCACTCGTCCGCGCACTGGGCAAATGCCGTGACAAAGGCGTGACATGTATCCGTATTGGCAACGCATTGGCATTCTTGGAAAATTCTCACGTAGGCGCAAATACACACACACACACACACACACACACACACACACACACACACCTCTGCTGTCCTCTGTTGTTCCGCGAACCTCGAAGAATAATCGTAAGCGCTCTCCGACAACTCTCGATGACACATCGTGTTTAATTTCATCTAACCTCCGCAATCCGCGAGACAGATCGCGGGATCCGCGTCTATCGATCAATATAAATCAATATAAATCGAGCCACTTTTGCCACAACAAACAGCAACCTGCGAGACAAGAGATCGAGCAACGCGTTGGTGTCTCTTGCGTCTCGGGTGGGCCGGTATTCTGCAGAGTGAGTTTGGATCGAGGTGGATATGTACCCGGGGAAACGATCGGCATTTCCGCGACCGTCAGCAATCGCAGCAAGGTACGCTATATAATTAAGCACGTTGCGCGGTGGCGCCGACACGCCTCTCCACGCGCAGAATTTTTCTCGATGACATCAGCGGTCGTTGAGACATCGAGAGACATTACGAAATATAAGCGACTCTCTCTCTCGAGTTGGCTCGAATTGACAGGTGACGATGAAGTCTACCAAAGCGTCCCTCACCGAGACGATACAATACTTGTGCCGGGGTAAAGTACTCGCGAGCGAGACGCGCGAGCTGGCTAGTGTGTCGAGGGGAAAAATTCGGCCGGGCGAGGGCGAGGAATGGCTAAACGAGCAAATGTACGTGCCTCCTCTGCCGCCGACTAATCTGCGGGGATGCCACTTGATCAACGTTCTTTACCACGTTTACGTGAGTGTTGACCAAAATCTTACGTAATGTATATACATATAGTAGATACTTTTCGTTTACTCGCCGAGCTCCTCCCTGACTCTTGAATTCGCCGCTTGGGTTCGCTTGGCAAGGTATATTCACGACTTGTCGTAGTTCGTCATAAGCCCGAAGAGTCTGGACAAAGAGATCAAGTTGCAAATACCGATCGTACTGGCCACGTACCCGCTACGACCAGAGGGTGCACCGGCAGGTACGGCGCCGTCCAAACGAGGCGCTCATTATCCGTCGACGCTACCCATCTTCCGACCATGGCTCGACGATAAAGCTTTCGAGATACAAGAGTAACGAACGCTCAAACTGATATCGAAACTGGTGCGATTCTAGATATCTCTGGGTGCTAAAGAAACATGAATGAGGTACAATGAACGTCTTGACGACGAATGCGTCGCACACACGACGTCGTGTCGCCGCACGATGTTGATTCCGCGTCAATTATCTTCCTGGACAAATATGTGTGTATGTGTATGTACAAATTGTATGATAATGTTGTGTAAAATAACGCTCACGATGACACATCTACGTTAAAAATATGCGTAAAATAAATGATGTAACAATAAGGAGAATGGATAAGATGTACCGACGCAGGAGAAAATTATGTGGATAACTTGGGGGGGGGGGATAACTTGTACAGGAAGAAGACTAATAGAGACAGAGGGAGAAACTTTATCTTTTATATTATGAAAAAAGGAAAATTCACACATTCAGTTTTGCATTTCTATCTTCAACTTCTCCAGTACTTGATCCGTCGTAATTCCCGTTACTGTAACAACCTTCTGCCGGCTTCGGGATCCCTGAAAGAGAGAGAGAGAGAGAGAGAGTGGAGTAGCGAATATAAGTCGTCGAGATAAACAAATTAATCGTGTGGAATTGTTAGTTGAATGAAAAACCAACCCGGTCCAAGGACACGTGAGATTTTCTCAGTCCAAAAATCGAAGCTAAATATTTGACCAGTTCGGCGTTCGCTTCTCCTTCCGTTGGTGGTGCAGATATCGCAACGCCTACCCCTTCGTTGGTAATATCTGCGGATATTGAGATTCAATTTTACAATTCAATGTTACAATTTTGTCCGCTCAGAGGAGCGCAATTTCATTTCGTCTTTCTTTAATGAAATCAAGGACTCGTGATCGTACAAAGACAGAAGTATAATATTTTTGTCGAGAGATATTTCCTATTACCGGTTATATTGTTACACTTTGCGCCCGGTTTAGCTTGAATTTTAATCGTTACATTTCCATCTTTATCGTAAAGCACCGGATTGCCTGTGGATTGGTTCTGCGAACAATATATTTGCAAATTAGCTATTTTAGCCCTCAACAAGCCTGGAACATTACAGCCTTTGCTATCATCATAGCATTTAATAGTATAAGATTCAGGTTTGGTGGGTCGGTTTCAAAACTGGGATTCAATCATTTGTTTTGGGCGCAATTCGGAGCGCAACGGATGCCCGATGAGAAAGATTAGTTTCCAGGAATTTTTTCCGACACAAATTCCCTCGTCGTATCCCACCCCCCACATCGGCTACATTCCAAACTGCGGCCCAAACACAGAGGTTTTCGCATCCGAATTCCGAAACTTCGAACTTGCTTTCGAAGAATATACCCAGACAGCACCGGACATCCAATGGATGTACGTCTCACGTCCAATTTATGTCCGTATGTTCGATTTACGTTCGTGGACACAAATTGGACGTAACAAGGATGTCCTTGTTTGGACATCGGACCTGTAGGACGTCCGATATACGGACGTCTTATGTCCGAAGTTGTGTGACAAACGTACGTACCATGGACATCTTTTTGTAAAAAAAAAAAAAATGGACATCCGTGTGTGCTATCTGGGTGATTGCGATACAACTATTCTTATATTTAATGAAATTATCACTTGGAAATAAAGTCATCCAATTTGCTGCTTGGAAATAAAAATAGGAGTTTGCATAACTCGTCGTTATTGAGCTACGACGCTGCGGCTTTGATTTTTTCTTTTTTTTTTTTTCTTTTTTTTTTGGTGAAAGACTGTGCAGCCGACTTGTGGCGGATTCGGTATGGAATCGTCGCATAAGAGTGAGAACAGAAAGCTTTTTTCGGTGAGTTTCGGAACACATTTAGTGACCAGTGAGAAAATTTCCTATTGGGTCGCGTTGCGAAACTCATCGTGCTCGAAACCCCCTCTATGTTTCTTTGTTCCCGACTGTACTATCGCACAACAACAATCGTTAACAAATTTTAATGACGAACAAATCTAACAATGTTGATTAAAAAGGAAAAAAGAACCGACGTAAAGTCTATAGCTGCGATTGATGAAAGAATCGAAAAGACAATCGATCCTACAACTATAAATGAGAATCGGACTTCGATTGATCGTTCGAACGTTACATCTCCGTGTGGCTAGCCAATTGTGTGACCTCCAACACAGAGTGCGAGGAATTGTCAGTCACATACGATAGAAAATGTTGTATTATTTTCGTGATAGGTGATTGAATGTTCTGTGTAGGCAGAGGGAATCGGGGTAAGTTCAATGTGCGCAAACCATCACTTACGTCAGTAGCGGTCGCCTTTCGCGTCTTCTCGTTTTTCGTGGACCGTTGTCTTGACATTTCACGCGTGGATATTAAATGCCTGCAGCTGTTTGTGAGCCTCGTAAGCATATGTTTTCCGATGCACCTTGTTGTCTCGTTTCGTCGTCTGTCGAACGGTATATGTAACACGTGCAATTTTACAGACGTTTATGGACTTTGGGATATTGCGGGTTATTTGTCGGTTCTCTCTAACCTGACCAACATCCTTCGCGTTAACCAATTATTTCGCGCATGCGTGATTAACTGGCTGGCATAACACACAGTGGCATGCACACTTACCCGCTATTTTTAAACGTACACGAGCACACGTTGTGATGCGTGTAGTACTTTAGAATTTAATGTTTCATATATACATAACACTATACGGAACGCTCTATTCACTGGTCAACTCTATTCTCAAGGTCAACATGCCGAAAAAAATTGTGGGCGAGAATAGCAAGGCGGTGGCCGCCCGTGCTAGAAAAGCAGCGGCCAAAGAAGCCGAAACTATAAAGAAAGCACTGGAAGCTGAAGACAGAGCTTGGCAAGATGACGACAAACAGCTATTAAAAAAGAAGCAAAAACAAGTATGTAGTAGGACTTCGTGTCATGTTGGTTTGGTGAGGAACAAGTGTTGGTGTTTCCAATGAAGAAGGTACAATACACGTCTATTTTCCTACGCACGCAGGAAGAACTCGAGAAAAAACGCCAACAGCAATTAGAAAAGAAGGCAGAGGCTAAAGCTATGCTTGAGGAAGAAATGGCGAATATAAAAGTCGGCGGTAAACAACCAGCGTCCAAAGTCACAAGGGCTGAGATTGTCGCCATCACTGAGAAACGAAATCTGGTAGCTATGAAGAGAAAGGATGAAGAGAAACCAATCGAAGAGAACCTGAACAGAGTAATTCTGGAGGGTGAAACGGCTCACGGTATAGACGAAGCCTTATCCGTCTTGAGGTAATTTCAGAAAACGTCAAACCACGAAGCACAGAGAGAGAGAGAGAGCGAGAGAGAGAGAGAGAGAGACAGAGAGAGAGAGAAAGAGAGAGAGAGAGAGACAGAGAGAGAGAGAGAGAGAATGAATGAATATCAAGCTCGAGATGCCATGTGTGTGCGCGGCGTTGTATAGATTTAATTTTTGTTTCCTTTTTTCTTCTAAATTTTTTCCTCGGTTTTTTTCAGTATAAAAGATCCCGAAGCCGATCGACACCCGGAAAAACGGATGAAGGCCGCATACGCCAACTTTGAGGAGAGAATGATGCCTGTGATTAAAGAACAAAATCCTACCTTGAGATTGAGTCAACTGAAGCAGATTCTTAGGAAAGAATGGATGAAGTCGGCTGAGAATCCACTCAATCAAAAGTTGAAACAGTAAATGAATGTGTAATGACAACTTTATAAACGTACTCAAATATCTATCTGGGAATTTGATATGTATTCAGATAGGAGATCGACTGATTTATTTACTTCTCGATGTTTCGGTTAAATAATAATTGTCGCAACGACGCGATGAACTGTATACACACACTTTTATTGATAAAACGAATAACTTATATTAAAAATATATTTGACATACGCGTATTATGGATGGATGATATGAGAAATGGATATATATATATACACATACATATCCACAAACGATCTTTGGTCAAATCTGTATTTTGTTTCATAGCCTCTATGCGATATTTGCGAGATCACTTTGAATAACTCTCGGCCGAAACCTGTCGTTGTGCCAGGCATGTTTTGCACAAAAACGAGATGTTTTACGAAAAAGCATCTAATTTAAATGGAAAGACAGTGTCGAAGATGCCATTCATTGGTACAATTCGTTGGCACTGTGTAGTCGGCATCGGCAATTCCAAACTACGTATACTTGTAAAAATTGATAATTAAAAACTGCAAATAGATTTAAAAATACATATAAAAGTTATTTCAAGTGATCGGAACAAATAGGACATCTTGTATTTATTCAATCTGTACATCTTGGCACATTTATGAGGCCGCGCTCTATGCGCTCTATGCACAAGTTTCTCTTATTAATTTACCTTACCGTTCTATCGAACCGAGAACCTTTCTCCGAAAGGTCTTAAAACGAATAGCTCGTCTCCTCTTCAAACTTGGATACACGAAAGTTTCATATCATACCATAATTAATTAATAATTGGTCCGTGCAATTGGTCGGTTCAGTCGGTATAATCTTTTGATATGATAGAGCTTCTTAGGCGATTATACTCCTATGTTCGAATTATCTAGTTTAAAACTATGCGATATCAGTGTTGCCACTTTTTGTTTTTCCACAAATCTATAAAACAATGTATCATATGATTCAGCTGCTGAGGACACTCTGTCATAGGGCTATGACCAGCCATTGGAATAGCTTCGAGGAAAGCCTTCATCATCGTCTGAAAAGTGTAAAACAAACGATGATTGAATCGTATATGATTTTTAAAAAGAAGCAAATAATTAATACATGCGACAAATTTCTACACCACTAAGTGTTTGTTTGTGTAATTATTTTATTTGCTTCTCTCTTCTCTCTCTCTCTCTCTCTCTCTCTCTCTCTCTCTCTCTCTCCCTCCCTCCCTCCCTCCCTCCCTCCCTCCCTCCCTCCCTCCCTCCCTCCCTCCCTCCCTCCCTCCCTCCCTCCCTCCTTCCCTCTTTCGCATACGTCGATCGAATAAGAACGCAAACTTACCCTTTCCATTTGACACTCTTGTACCAAAGACACCTTGTTGTCTCTCAGTCCATGCACCAAAAGTGTGGGCGTGCATATCCTCCTGTGAAAAACATAGTCACCCTCCGGCCATATCATACCGTCCAATACATATTTCATATGCGAAGGCCACTGTTCCATCGACTCTTGACCGCAATAAGGGTGTTGCCGTCCTCGTGCGGAATACAGAATATCTCGGTGAAGACCGCACATTAAAAGAGGCGCGAGGATCGCCCTGAGACAGCAGTGTCCAGCGCTTTCTGTACTCGGCGGGGCCAACGGGGTTGGCCCACCGCCTGAAATCAGCACGAGCTGATGGACATTGCTGTCGTACTTGTAAGCCAAGGCCGTGGCGAAGCTGCACCTGCAATGGGAATTTTAAAGATACCATTCACCGGGGGGGGGGAGAGGGGGGCGTCGATTTCGCGCGAACGGAAGACGAGTCCTTTTCGCCTTTTGACCTTTTGAATTTGTAGGAAACCTTTTTTTCACCCACCCATCCGGCGGGGGGGGTCGGATCTTCGACTCACCCGTAATTGTGCGCTACCAAGACACACTTCTCGCCAGGCTTGAAAGCGTAATGATGCAAAACAGCGTCCAGATCCTTGAGCAGCTTGCCAAAGTGATAATCTCGCGATCGACCGGGCGCCGAGCTCATACCGTGTCCGAGCATGTCGGGAGCTATGCAGGGATAACCGAGCGACGAAAAATACTGCAGCTGGTGCTCAAAGATCTCGGCCGACGAGCCGAAGCCGTGCAGGAAGACGATTGTCGGCTTCCTGTTCCTTCGAAACGTCACCGAGTCGGGCAGGTCGCGTCGTGTGCTACCTCGCGAGGAGATTCCGTCCAACTCGGACCAGCCTTTCCTGTAATCCCTGAGTTCGATCGGAGAATCGGCCGCTTCGGCAGGGATAGGCAGAGTCTCCTTCAGCTTCGCGCCGAGCTTCGACGGAGCCTCCCCACCGTTCAACGATGGCTCGTGATCGTTGTTCCGGAACTCCAGACGGAGCTTGTCGAAGTCGGTCTGCGCGTTGACTTGATTATTATCTTCCAGCTGCTCCATCGTCTCGGAACCTGCCGAATCGATTACGTGCTCGGCGGTAGTCTCCGCGGTCTCTCGGACTTTCGACCAGGTTTTCGCAGCTCCTTGGTCGGAATCGCTCGAGTGTTCCTCCGCAAGCGAAACCGCCTTCGGCAAAATTTCCTCGGTGCTGTCCTCTCCCGGATTATTCGTCGTGGGGCCTCTGCCCAGTTTCTCATCGATGATTCGTAAAAGCGACTGCTCGAAGCTGGCCTCTTGGTCCGGTTGAAGCTCGATGGTCTCCACGCTGTTGATGCCAGAATCCACGCAGTCCGTTTCGCGCTCCGGCGCGATGTTCTCCGGCGTGATGTGTGCCGGTATTCCGAGGTACAGGTCGGCTGTTTCGTGAAATAAGAAAACGGTGAAGAATCTTGACGAGGAATGACGGAGAGGGATATGGCAAAGGCTATCGCGCGATAGCGACGTCTCGGTCCCGGTTTCGCGTAGATGAGCCGTGCTTACCGTGTTTCTCCGTGGCGCGATCGAGCTCTATGGAAGCCAGTTGGTCCGTCGAGCCAACGAAAGCGGGGTTCACGTAGCCCTCGTTCACCTCGTTCACTTTGGCGAATTGCTTCTTGCCCCCCCGATTTTTGCCACCGCATCGCCACTCCTGCCTCTTGTTGTCGGCTACAGAGAGATCGACATCGACGAAAGATCCGCGTCCGTTTCTCGTGGCCGGTACTTCCTCCTTGGACTCGTCGGGTCGCGACTTGTTCGTAAGAACATCCGTTTGTTGCCAGGCCACTTTGGACTGTCGTACGCCGTTCTTCTCCACTTCGGCCACATGTTTAACCGTGTCGTCGAGTATTTCTTCCAGCAGCGTATTAATGTACCTGATGTAATTCAATTGTGTTGTCGTTAGTTCCCAGCGTCTTTCCAATGATTCGCTCATCACAATCGCACGTACAATCGCGTACGTGAAGATGAACGGGGGCGATGAGATCAAATACGGTGAGGGGGGGGGGGAGCGGCGGCGGCGGCGGCGGCGGGATTCGAATGCAATAGATACATGTTAATTAAAATCGGATTGGTATTAATCGGATTAAATTTCACGCAACGACACGTTACATCCTCTGACACTTCTAAATTACAGATCAAAGTAGATAGATGGGATAGATGGATAGATGGATAGATAGATAGATAGGTAGATAGATAGATAGATAGATAGATAGATAGATAGATAGATAGATAGAATTCGTTGCAGAGTCCGTACCGCTCTAAATCTTTGACGATCTGATGCTTCGCGCTCTGCTCGAACGACCGGTGACGATCAGTCGTCGTCGGTAACGCGTCGGACGTCTGGTAGTCCACGTGGCCGGCCAGCGGGTTGTCCCGCAGCTTTTGCAGATTCACCGAGACCCTCTGCTCCAGCTCCTCCATGTCGCGCGCGTTCTTCTCCGCCTCGCAGAGGCTCGTTCGTATCCGATTGAGTTCGGCGGATATGATGCGCTCCTCGTTGCTGACGGCCAACGCGCCGGCCGACTGGCGAAAGGAACATCTGCAGTTCCCGGACGGATGCGGTCTCCTGGACCAACGCGCGAAGAAATTGTCGTTGATCGACTCGGGTCGATCGATCGTACTCTCGTAATACCAGCCGCTTTTCAGGGTCGGTCGGAGTACGCGCAAGGTGCGTCGCGGCGCCACAATGAAGAAGTCGCAGTCGGGCAGCTCCACTCTACCGGGACTTACTCGATTACGATTCCTCCAGCACTCGAACACTTTGCCGTACCAAGGAGACGCCTCCGTCGGCGGCGGCGGCGGCGGCGACGGCGGCGGCGGCGACGGCGGCGGCGACGACGGCGAAGGGTTCTCTTCTACCTGCGTCGCCATTGTCCCTTCTTGATCCTCCAGTCGGTCGGATCATAAAGACATCACGCGAACCAAACTTGGAGCTCCAGATGCGAGGTACACGTCACGTACTGCTACTGGCGGTGTGCATTTTCCTCGAGTCTCTTATGTCTCTTACGGTTATGACTAACGCCAATGTCAACGACTATGTATAGTCATACACACACGGTGCATATCCCTGCTTTTCTCGACGGCCGCGCTGCATGCCTCCTCTGTAGGCGCGTGTTTCCTCGAACACGCGTCTCGCACGGCCGCGCCGCTGCCTCCTCTTCTCAACGAGTCGAGTTTACTTCTGAAAATGGTCGATGTAAGAAGCGTCCAACATCCCGTGCGTCAACACCGCGGATTACGAGCCGATCGGACGATAGTGTCGGCAGGCGCGATCGAGTATTGTCGAACGTCAGCGCGAAACTGTCCCGAACGCCACTCGATAAACCGCTCGCGGTTTCTTTCGCCTACTCGCCTACGGTATGTTACAGATCGAGCTGTAGGTCGACGAGTTTTTATTGCGCAAAGAGCGACTTTCTCATCACGCAACGCTTTTCCTGCGTTCCACATGCCCGAGCAGCGAGATTTCCCCGCGGAAAAAAGAAACGAAAGCGCGCGCGCGTCGCTTCCTCGCTCGAATGATTCTCGACGGTGGAGGCGCGCGCGCTCCTTCCTCATTACGATATCTATTCCAGATTAATTTTCGGCTCGGTTTTTATCGGATAATAACGAGCCCATTCACTACTCACTTAAGCCCACATGGATGTCTCTCGACGACATGGAGGAATCTGGAGGAGCAGAATACAAACGCGCGAAGATCTCGATTCGCGGCCTACGCAACGGGTTGAATCGATTGCTCGACCGTGCATTCTTTCGCAACGACGTAAGTGCAGCTTATCCAGCAGAACGATCTCTGTATTATAACCGCGGAGCGGCGGAAGAGAGCGCGTTAGGCGCTCTTTTAATTGGATAGTTTCGCCTTTTCACCGGTTACCGAAAGTAACATTCCGCTGGGGGGCTACGGCTCTTACGGCTCTTGTGGATTCGGTGTTTCGACAACTTTTCGGCATTCGTCTCGTAGCGAATGCGTAAACGCGAGTGGAGAAGGGGGGGCACTCCGATCTGACGCGACGGTACTTCGTCGATTCGCTAATCCAGCTAGCAATCGAGCAAATTGCATACATGCGTGGGGGAGGGGGGATCGAGTGAACATTCGCACGCATTCTCCTCGCTCTCGTGCATCTTCGAGAGACGATTGAATACGCAATCGCGCGTTATATTTAAATGAATTTCAGTCTCTCTCTCTCTCTCTCTCTCTCTCTCTCGGCTCGCGGATGAGACTTTTGCGGAACGACGCGCTGTGCACACTCACCTGACTTACTCGGTTGAAAGCCGTGTACGACGTACATAACGCGAGACTGTAACCGCTCACTGTACACGCACTGCTCGGTCGAACAAACAGAGTATCTCACGACGCGCACGACGATGCCGTCGTATGAGTTGAGGTATTGTCGAGATACCGTCGAGATAGCGACGGCACACCGACGACAGCACGACTTGCTCTCTCTCTCTCTCTCTCTCTCTCTCTCTCTCTCTCTCTCTTTCTCTCTGTCTTTCTCTCTCTCTCTCTCTCTCTCTCTGTCTCTCTCCCTTCGCCGCGCTCGCCGATGGAAGTCCTCGCGAAGTTCGGCAAACGCGTCGCAACCACACGTAACGTGCATCCGGGACACAATCGGTCGCGTGTATCGGCCACTATGTTTTCGCCGAGGAGACCGTCAATGACGTGCGCGCTGCTGCCGACGATGATATGATGGTGATGGTGATGATGATGATGATGATGATGGTAATGGTGATGACGATGGTGATGATGATGGTGACGATGATGATGACGACAACGACGATGACGATCCGTCAGGACGCGGGCGTCCATCGGAAGTCGCAGTCGCGCGGACTCGCGTCGAGTGACGATACCGCGGCGGAGCATCGCTCATTTTCTCTCTCTCTCTCTCTCTCTCTCTCTCTCTCTCTCTCTCTCTTTCTCGCTCTCTCGCGCTCTCTCTCTCTCTCTCTCTCTCTCTCTCTCTCTCTCTCTCTGTCTCTGTCTCTCTCTCGCTCTCTCTCTCTCTTTCCCTCTCGTTCCTTCTTTTCGCGACGTGGGCGTCTAGCCGGCAAATTAAGACGGGAAAATTGAGGACGATTGATACTTGAGACACGAAGCACGTCGGCTCAGAGCGGCCATTGTACGTCCCGAGCACACGGATGGCAACGTGCACGAGAAAGAGAGGCGAAACAGAGAGAGAGAGAGAGAGAGAGAGAAAGAGAAAGAGACAGAGACCGGTGGTCCCCCCCCTTCTCATCGGGGGGAAGTTGTTCGTATACAGGGCGTTTAGAAAGTCCGCTGCATCGACCTCGTCTGCGTCCGACTCTGTTTGCTCGGGATGTACCGCTATGAAGCGAATTGTCGTCCGAAGAATACGCGCGCGCTTTCTTCACGAGCGGTATTATTATACGTGGCTTTGACGACCGTAAAGGTGCGTCGTATTTGCATCTAATAAAGGGGTCAAGTAGGCTCAAGAGATTTCGAATCGGCCGTTACCTATTTCGGCATCACCCTTCGACGTCACACACGATCGACTTTTCGGCGTTTCAGCTTCCCCCCCTCCCCCTCACCCATAGCACTAGCGGCCGTAGTAGCGGTATTCGCCATTGAACGGACGGAAGAGAGAAGTCCTTTATAAATCGCGAACATGCGCGTGAAAAAAATGGCTAATGATCTGACCTATTGCAAACAATCGCTCGCGACGGCCGTTTTGAATGACGGACGAGCGACCGAGAGAGAGAGAGAGAGAGAAAGAGAGAGAGAGAGAGAGACCGTGCTAATCATAAAAAGCGCAAAGAGAAAAAAATGAAAAACGGAGCGGCTGAAAGGGGTCGCGTCGATACGGAGGTTCCCGCGATCGTCCGTCTTGGGAAAAAATGCAAACGTAAACTAGCATTCTAGAGAGCTGTATTCAATTTGCGCGCAACTTTATCGATAAGTATAGCGCAAATAGAGGAGGAAGTGATAGTATTTCGTCATCTATAATCCAGATTATGATAAGAGCGAGTGTCGTTGACTTGTTCGAGCGGTCTGGCGATCTCATTATTCGATCCGTGCGATACGATGATCGCATGGGTCTCTCCTTTTTTCGTTGAATGCAAAGTTCGCGTTGAATCGCGTCGTAGGTGTCGCGAGCGACAACGCTTTTCCTCAAATTATGTCATTTCGCGCGATCGTAATTGAACGTGCCTCCCCCGAGGCAGCGTCCTTCCGTCCAAATAGGGAAGAGTCACGCGGTAGTGACACATGTCGAATAAATGTATTTGCGGAACAAACGCGCATGAGATAACACTCCAAGTGCCCCGTTACGTCGCGACGAGGAAGAAAGCTGAAAGCAGCGAATGTGGCTTGCGCGCGCGCGCGCGCAGATAAATCGCGCGCAACATGTAGTATTCTTTTATTTCGTCTCGTTGATCTCGTACATCTTGCATCTTGCAACTTTTCATAACAGAAAGTGCCCGACAGAAAGAAAAACTTGCTCGTCAGGCGTTAAGGCGCGAGATCGCATATCGCGAATGCTCTTTCTTTTTTTCTTTTTCTTTTTCTTTTTCTTCCCTCGTCGAAGAGGTCAAAGGGCGGCGAGCGGACGAGATTGACATCGAGGGTAATTACGAGAGAGAGAGAGAGAGAGAGAGAGAGAGAGAGAGAGCCACACGCGTTGGCACACGCGCCTTACCTTACGCGCCGCATCCTCCGTCCTACGCATCCTTCGTGATACGCCATTACACGGCGTTACACGGCGTTACACGGCGTTACACACACCGCGCCGCTTAACTGTGCGCGCATGCACGACCGACCGCGCGGGAGGAGGCTCGGAGGGGCGGGGAGGGACAATTCCGCGGGGCGCCTGTACGCGCGATAAGTAGTGCAAATTTGACGTTGCACTCTCCGTCGCCGTCGAGGGAGAGATAACAATTTACGCGTTAATATATTAGCCGAGCGCGACGTATCTTTACGAGAACGCCCCGGCGCAAACACTCTTGTAACTGAGACGTTTGACAACGCAAACGTCGGGGGTCGTTCACCCGGCCGGTAAGCGGCTTATAGGGTATAAAGGGTTCGGCTGCTCATCCCGCCCGGTTATTTCGTTGAAAATCGCGCGCTATGGAGCTGACGTACTCGCTCGTGCAACTGCTCGCCATCCTGAGTGCGGCGCACGCGTCGGTGGTGCGTCTGAAGGAGACCGAGGCCGCTGGGGGGGTCAGCACCGAGACGGTCAGCGAGGAGCAGCGAAAGATACACCAGGAGTGTCGGAATCCGGACTACAAGAAATATATAATGTGTCTAATGAGGCCGAAGCGACATTATAACCATGCGGATATACTGACGGATAATGGTAGACTATGAGTATATAGTTATTTATAGAGCAATCGAGACAGAGAGAGAGAGAGAGAGAGAGAGAGAGAGAGAGAGAGAGAGAGAGAGTGAGAGAGAGAGAGAGACGTCAGCGCAACTCGTAGCTCGTCGCGAGGGGGGCTTTCGCAAAGCGCGACGGTACCGTTCGCGAAATCCTCCGGTTCGCCGAACGCATTATGCAAGCGCCGCCGACTGTTGCGCGGTCACTCGGTAGTCGGAGACTGTCGCGTTGAATTAAAACCGGGCAATCTTTTATAGCGCGACCAACAGAGCCGCGCACAGTTGCGCAACACGCGCTTCATCATTAGCCGGACCGTTGCAGTTGCGCAACTGCAAGTACGACGAATGGTGTTCGCAACACGGTGCGGCATTTACCGCGGCGCGCGATTAATGATCTCCGATTAAAGATTCGTTGCATGTATCGAATAGAAAGAAGGGGAAACAGAGAGTCCGCGTAGGAAAGAAGAGGAGAAGCTGCGCGTGCGCGCGCTCGCGATTGTAATGTATTATCGCCACTCTACAAGCGACACAACTTTGCAGATCCGGTGCACTGTTTGGAAGCGTGCCTAAAGAAATGCAGCGTGGATCACGACTGCGACAAGAAATGTAGCCATTGCACAAAGAGGACCAAACACCGCCACCAAATCGTCACAGAGTACGAGTTAAATTGCGAGTCGGGAAATTGCTACGGAAGCGACGACTTGAGGGCCACTAACATTACAACGAACATTGATATCAATAATATTATCCACACCTATCCCAACGGTACAGGGCCAGGTACTGGTCCTGGGACTGGTCCCGGGACTGCCACCGGAACTGCCACTGGAACTGAAACCGAAACTGGTACCGGTCCCAAAACTCATCCCGGAACTGGAACTGGAACCGGAACTGGTATCGATATTGGTGTTGGTATCGGTACCGGCACCGGCACCGGCACCGGCGTCGGCACCGGCGCTGGCACTGGTATCGGTATCAATGAAACCGGCACCGCCGGTATCGCCGTGCCATCGATACCTCTGGTGCCTCAGATTTCGATGGTGCCGCAAATTACGTACGGGATAAATCTCGCGGGTGGATGCGTCTTCAGCACGTGGCTTTGCATCCAACAAGGTGGCATGAGGAGAACGCAGGTAAACACAGTATTGCGAGTCGAGCTCGTGATAGCCTGCCTGCCTGCCTGCCTGCCTGCCTACGTATATTAAAGAACAATGAAATTGTAGCCTTCGAATGTGCAGCCTGACTGCTCTGTATGCGGCAATCCTCTTCTGCATCACCGATGCAACGTAACGTTTTGTTACACCGCGACCAGCGTTGGTACGGCTTGCAAGAGCCCGGCCTGCATCGGCGGTGAGTTCGTTGTCGTATCATTAATTCGCTTCACTTGACGAACACTACTGTTTGTCTCGTCATCGTCATCGTCATCGTCATCGTCATCGTCTCGTCATAGCTCGTGCGCTTTTGCTTCTCCATTTGCTCGGATCCGGTAGTCGCGCGCCTTACGAGACACTGTCATCTCATCTTTCTCACATGATTTTAGGTTCCGCCGTTCCGTAAGATTTTCGAATGCATCGCGGAGCAGGCGGAGAAGAAGGATGGAAAAGAGATTATTCGATCGTTGTATGTTTGCTGCACTATAATAATTTGTACACTGAATACACGCAAAGCAGCACCGTTCTCGATGAACAAGCGTTAGTAATCAGCCATAAAACGTAGCGCTAGATCCAACACGGAGTGATCCCCCCTACATTTAACTTGCTGAGACAATTATATGTACGATGGTCAGTTTCCTACTAGGGACAGTTTGCAAAATAAAGGCAACGTTGCTACAGGAACCTTGTGCTTCGTGCTCGGCCACGAGCATGTGGATTTTACTTGCAATTACAATTCTCCGGCATCGTAAAGAAAGAGAGAGAGAGAGAGAGAGAGAGAGAGAGAGAGAGAGAGAGAGAGAGAGAGAGAGAGAGAGAGAGAGACAGAGACAGTCGTGTACCGTGTCCAGCGACTGTGTAGCGAACGGTTGCCAATTTAACAGCGCAGCGAAACGAAAGAAATTTTGATGACGCGACACCTTCCCTGAAACATCTTCCGATCCAGATCATTGAGAAATAAATTACATTCGAGCATATTCCTAATATGATATACGAGGTATAGCATCGCAGGAGCGGTCGACGGCGGGTAACGTGACACACTATCGGCTTGGGTAATCTCTGAAAGTCAGCCTCGACAAACTCGGCACTAAATTGGCATCTTCGACAATCGTTCGGGCACCCTTGAGCCATTTACGTATATAACAACGACAACAATAACGACGACAACCGGCGCGTTGGCGCGTCAGTCGTGATCGTCGCGTGAATAAGCAATCTCGAATCCCTACGGATGAGCGAGCGCTAAGAAGTCCCGTCGGCAACAGCACCGAGGAACAGGTGCTGGAAATGCGGATGTACGATACTCCGGTGCATCGCGCGCGCCAGAGCCAGAGCGTGACAGATCGCGACGTTCGCGAGGAGGCTGCGGGAAATCGACGGAACTGTTTCTCGCTCTGCTCGCGAATTAAAGCGATTAAAAGCGGAATGTTGAAAACGGGATGAGAAGGAGAAAGAGCTAGGCAGCGATGGGTCCGGTGTATAATAATCGTCAAGTCGCGTCCGCCTCGCGCGGGTCTCGCTCTCGCGAACCTATTACGCCTCTCGCAATACACGCCGGGGCTCTCCGATAAGGTTAGATAGCGAAAGTGCTCGTAGCATCTCGAGGAGCGGGCGCGGCGTGGGAATAACTACTTGTTTCTCCTACTCGGCTCTTTCCTCGACCTCGCAGTTCCGCGACCCAGACGGATCCTTTTCCAGGAGAGTTAAGCGCGCTGCTCTCTTCGCGGTATTTCGCGGTATTTCGCGGTATTTCGCGGATAACGAGGAGATTAGGAACGGCAAACAGACGACGCAGCTTCCCTCGAAGCTGCATCCATCAATTAATGGTGAACTTTGGTGGCGAGAACCTGCCAAGGCGCAACCTGCAGCGCACGCTCGTTCGTTGGTAGCGACGAGCAAACGACGCGACGGCGCGCTGACAGGACAGAGAGATCGCAGCGGTATTTTTATTTTGCTGAAAACTAAACGGACATTAATATGAACAGGAGGAGGTGAGGCATACACGCACGCGAGAAGAAAAGCGACGCATACACATCCGTCGCTTTTCTTCTCGCGTTTTCCAAGGCGGTGATGTTGTAACGTCAACGTAGAAATCATGCTGCATCAAGCGGAGAGATCCCGGAAGCCATAGGTATTCAGTGTGAGAAGACCACTCCACAAAGATTTCTCTCTCTCTCTCTCTCCCTCTCCCTCTCTCTCTCTCTCTCTCTCTCTCTCTCTCTCCCGCACAAAGATCTCGCGTAAACGCGATATTTTAACGGCACAACGTTGCCGTTGCCGATAGTCGACGTGTACGTACATGAGTTGAGCGGACGCTAAACGGACTCGCCCGTAAGCGACGCCTTTCATCGTTATTGTATTGTTGGAGGAGACAACTAGCCGGTACTCGGCGATGCCGTCACCGTGTGCACGCCACGCCGCTATGTGGCCGTGCCACGCTAGTTTCGCCAACGATAAGAATGCTTTTCCCTTTGGCGAAGTCACGAGCCGGACAGCGTAGGCCGGCCTGCCTACCTGCCTGCCTGCCTGCCTCCGAACAATCAAATTTACCGCGAATATAGAGGATCATTCCCGCTATGTCCGCCCACTCTCGCCCTGAACGCCCGCCGATACTCCCCCTCCTCTGCGCTTCCAGCCCCGTCGAACCTTGAGACGCGACATCTCTTTTTGTTCATCAAATATTCTGGTCCGCGATTAAAATCGACGATTAGAATCGATAACCATACACGAGACAGTCATCTACCTCGATGTGTCAGCTGGTCGCGCGCAGTTCTCGGATCTTGACAAATCCTTCATCAGTTTGTTCGGGCGATTTAAGTAAGGTTCTTAAAAATCGTACATGAGCCAGCGAAACAAATTTCTAATCACAGAGAGAAGGCCAGGTATCAGTTTCAAATGTTTCAATTCTTAGAATTAGTAGAATGTGGAAAAGACTTTGTTTTCTTTATTTATATATCGATATCTTTATTGGCTTTATTCTTGCGCTGATTTGGAAACGAGCGACATGAACTCTTTGGAAATTCCAATTTCTTCCATCGTCGAAAATGACAATTAACCTTGACCGAGCGCGCAGGAAAGATGGATTACAGGTGTAGGGTGTATGAAACGTGATATAAGAGCCTTGAAAGCAACCCTGCAAAACCGTCGATATCGCACTGTACGACGAAGAAATAAACTTGGCGCTTCCTTTCCTCCGTCGATCTCCATCTGGCGTGTAAATTCGCGAGCGAATGGACGGACCACCCGTAGACGGCGATTCCCCGCCCCCCCTCCCCTCGCCCGGTGCTGGTGGAACCATTCCGCACCCAGGTGGGACCATTAGAGCGAAAGATCGGTTGGTGCGTATCAAAACTGTGTTAGTGTACTATAGAGAAACGTCAATTTTTTCGTTCTCTGTACGATCGTGTTTCGAACCTCCGTTCTTCATGCGTTTTCTATACACGCACCGCACGCATGTCGCGTCAACGGCGGGGGTTCGCCCCTTCCTTCCTCCCTCACCTCCGTCAAGAACAGGAAATTTTCACGGTCGGGGAACATATTTGTCCGTGTGAGAACCCCAGGATGTCCTGAAGACGCACGCCCCTCGAAGGCACGTGGCGCGCGCGCGCGAATCGACTTCCTCCCGTTGCGATCGCGAAGTACAGGAACACGCGGTGAGATTATTAAATGGAACATAACGAGCAGCAAACCATCACCGAAACCATCGGTGTTTCTTCCGCGAAGGCTCTATCAAGATGTTTCTTGGTCCTCTCTCTTTTCTCCATCTCGTTTTCCATCTCGTGTTCCGATTTCCTATTTGCAAAGATATTTTCGCGCACGAGAGAGGGGGAAAGTTATATTTTCCAAGTAACAAGAATCTTGAATAAAGGACGTAAGCCCAGATCGTATCTGCATGGAAACGGTGCATGGTCCGGTGGTCTCACCGTCGAGATCGAATAATTCGAGAAGTCACTGGCCCGTAAAATGACTACACCGTAGGCATCGTCGAGAGAGAGAGAGAGAGAGAGAGAGAGAGAGAGAGAGAGAGCGAATAGAAGTTCGTTGGGGACGGCCCATTTTCAAGGGTTAACAAAAGTCCGTTACAGTTATTTCTCGAAGCATCTCGTTCAGCATCGAGCATTGGAAGCGCGCTAATCAGGGGATCAGGGGACCGGTAATCGCGATTCGTACGTACGCCGGCATAACGGCCGACATTCCGAAAACCGAGTCAACGGCAAGCCCGAACTCCGTAGTTGGCGAACCTCGCGAGAGCAAAACGAGCAACATTTGGGTATTTCTGGTCAACTCAGGCGAGTCGAGTGTTGATATCTACCGCGTATTCGCGTAGATATATACTCTTGATTTTACATCAGCAAGACGCGCAAGACAATCGTTAAAACGTCTTTTCCATCCTGGCCTGGGATACAACCCCGCCCCTTTCGTCGCGCATCTCACGCCGACGGTTCGTCGAACGATTCGCGCGTCCAACGGTGGGTCGCTCATTTTCCTTAATTGCACGGAGCGACGGAGCACATTCAATTAGCCTCGCGACCGAGTCGACGGGAACAACGAACGCGCATAAAGACCGTATCACACTAGCGACTCATGGCTGCGACTGCGACTGCGACTGCGATTGTGATTTTTTAATTGTCTTTTGCAATCGCGCTTGCGATTGCGGCGATCGCGGCTGCGACTAAGTACTGTTAACATACTGTCACACGTACAATCCCAAAGAAGGGGTTTACATTCTACACTAGGAAAAGAAATTTATTGTATTATCCCCAACAAAACTGAGTTTAGTTGAAGCATTTTTTAATAGCAACCAAATATCTTGTTTTATGTAACAAAATATTTAATTGACTCAACTAAATAGATTTTTCTGCTTTGTTCTCTGGACCAAATGATTTTGTTCTTAGACTTTGTATAAATATAAAAATTAAGCGTTTTAGTTATTTTATCCATAAAAATTACATAACGAAATGAAATATCATTTTACATAAACTAAAATAATACCCAATGCTATACTATTTTGTCTTTCTGTGCACTAAAATTTAGATTTTATATATTAAGAAAAAATTATAGTATTTTTAACAAAATTCATATAGTTTAAGCTGTTTGGTTGCTGTAACATTGTATTACGTTATACGAATAAACCGTAATCAAACAAGATATTTGTTTACAGGACAACAATAGTCCATCTTCTTATTAAATTGGTTTGACATTAAAAAAGAAATATGTAACACACAAAACAACATTAGATATAACCTTATTCTAATGATCACCGACTTCTACATACTATTAAATAAATTATGACGAGCGGGTCACGTGATTATACGGAGTTCTGCGATTGGTTGCGACTGCGGCTGCGACTCGAAAAATGGACAGCCGTCCAAACGATAGTCGCGAGTCGCAGCCGCGAATCGCTGCTTTTTGATTGGTCGAGGAAGAGTCGCAATCGCAATCGCAGCCGCAGCCGCAGTCGCGAGTCGCTAGTGTGATACACGCATAACAGCGGGACGTAATGACCGCCGCTGGATATTACGGCTTGGTAGACACCGGACTTCGCATTGCCTATTGCCGTTTGCCGATTGCTAAATCCTTCGGCGACGACAACAACGTCGGCGTGGATTTTTCTATCGCGCTTGAATTTATTCAAGAGGATAGCCCACGATGCGACCACCGACCTGTTCCCGACCAACCAACCAACCAACCAACCGAGCCTTAAGTAGTGCCCACTATTGTTAATTTCCTATCGGGAGGGAGAATCGCTACACTCCCCGAATCCGATACTTCTAGGTCTTCTAGGTCTTTCCAGGGAAGAGGAAACTGGGATTTCTGCTCTCAGAGCAGAATTTATCGCGCGGCCGATTACACGTGAGAGATCAGTGAGAAAGGCGTGGGCCAGGTCCGACTGTTTCGAATGCACCCACGCATTCCACTTTCGATAGGCTGGTCTTATGAATTTGATAACGCGAGCATCGATCGGCGGACTGTGATCGCACCTCCATAAGAAAGAGGGGCAGGGATTTTTTTCTCTTTCGACTTTTCCGATCGCATCGGAACCGAACGATTACCGAACTCTCGTCTCCTCCCTTGGCTGCTCTCACCATAGCCCGCTCGTTTTCACAGGCTGCCTGCCAGTAGCTATGGCGGATTACAAGATGAGTTTTGTCTATAGTAAGAATCGCATAGAGAGAGAGAGAGAGAGAGAGAGAGAGAGCTCGCACTCGCGCTTTTTGCTGGGCTCAAGGCCTCGACGAGAGATGTGAATGAATCTAGAACCTGTTTCTCCCCGCAGGTTCTTCGCACACTTGCCCGACTTCTTTGTATAGAGTCGAGCGATACGCGATGATATTGTTGAAAATAGCCGTGCCGATGCTATTTCCACCTCGTCCAGATCTGGTTAGGTGTCGTTTTACACCGACGTCGCATGACTTCTTCGTCGATTTCGCGGTGAGAGAGAGAGAGAGAGAGAGAGAGAGAGAGAGAGAGAGAGAGAGAGACAGAGAGAGAGAGAGAGAGAGAGAGATCTTCTTGCGCACGGATGTAAATCTCTTCGTTCTGCGTTCATACCTGCGTTCGTACGCACACATATCGGCAACGAGCATAGAGTTGCTCTGTCGGCTTCATCTCAGCGAAATTCAGTCGCAGGAAGCGCATGGATAGCCTGCGCAGTGACTGGCTGGCTGGCTGGCTGGCTGGCAGGCCGAGAGTAACGACACGGTGTTATCATCGCCGTGAGAGAGAGAGAGAGAGAGAGAGAGAGAGAGACGGCTTCGATATCCTTACTAAAATAAAAATCCAAAGAGGAGAGAAACAGAGTGACGGAGAGACAAAGAGAGTGGGAGAGGCAGAGGGAATGTATTTCCGCGCGCAGGTAGCGCCACGGCGCGACCGCTGCGCTCCTCGATGCCGGCAGTTTCGAGCGAGTCCTGCCGGTGAGCGTCCGCACGAGCATCCTGATCGGGGTTTCCATCCTCGATCGGTGGCGGATATCGTTGCATCGTTGCTTTGGCTCTCCTCTGTGGACGGACCGGTCAGGTGGTGGTGTCTGTCGAGCGTCTCGTTCGACCTCTGCGCATTTCCGCGTTCATCCGCTCGCGCGTGCGCGCGCGCGCGCACACGACTATGGTCAAAAGCAAAATCGGACGGAATTTGCGCGCCGTCGCCGCCGCCGCCGCCGCCGCCGCCGCCGCCACTGTTTTCTGCTATGTCCACGTAGTCGAGGAGTTATAACATTCCTTAAGCCAAGGTAAGATCACGTCGTCACGTACGACTCGGTGTCACGGTTAGGTGTGTGTACTTGTGTTTGAGTGCTGCTCATTCTGATATTACGTACCCTCGCGCACCCTCGCGTTGTTTTACGACACGATCGATCGAAAAAGTACGCTCTCGCGCGTGTTTTCGCGTAAATTTCGCACGGCGAGCCTATACTCGCCGTCGCGCATTCGCGCTGACCTTTTTTTCACATCGATATCCTGACAATTCGGGCAAGTTGCGCTCTTGATGCTTCATGCTTGATCACGCGAATATCAACACGTCGCTTCAAAGGACATTGAGGTGTACAAATGTTATATACAATCGTATTTGTGTAATTCGCGTTAATCTCGTAAATGTCGTGTCACATGAGTCAACTTGGATGACCATGAGAAACGAAAGATCCCCTTCGATCCCCTTTGTTCACAGAGAGATTTCCTGCCGTCCAATAAGCCACAAATTATTTACCTCCCATGGAGATTGGGAAACTTTCGATTGTGAGTGTGAGACTTGCGGCTCAAGTATCAGCCCAAATCGAAGAAACTTGATTCGTTTTATCATTGTATGTATAACTGTAAGACGGTGCGCGCTTCTCTCCTCTCGCCTGAAACGATCGACACACAGAACAAGAGACTTTTGCCGGAATTGACTGCTCTATGCTCTATGCTCTATGCTCTGTGCTCTGTGCGATTGCACTATTTGGAGTGCAGGAAGATTGCGAATTGCGCTAGATGCAAGGCTAGAGGATACGAAGGAGTCGGAGAACCGCGCGCGCGGTTCTTATTTCATGTAGCTGTTGTGTAACGGAACATTCTGAAGGTTGCCACTCGTTGTTGCGATCACCTTAAATTCCACTGTTCGTGTGTATCGTGTAAGAGAGAAAGGGAAAGAGGAGAGAGAGAGAGAGAGAGAGAGAGAGAGATGCGAACTACTGATTGTGAGATATCTCGAGGGATACACTTGGCAAAGAGCAGAAACGCTAAACGCGTTAATTGCTCTTATCCGTGAAGCGTCGTTGATTTTTTAACCGCGAGTTAAGCTCGAAAATAGCTCATGTACACTCAAACTTACTTACGAGACTGTGAGCGTAAAAAACGCGCATGTATCCGTATTCCTCGCGCGATCGAGGAGAAACGAGCAATTTGTTCCCCAGTCGCGTTTACATCGCGCACCGTCGCGCATCGTCGCGATCGTGCACCGAGAAAAGAAATGGTCAATCTCGCTGAAATGATATCGTTCTTTTTCGGCCTTAATCATATCTTCTGTCGTTCCAACAACATGAACGATGTCGACGTGTCGTACAAGATTATCATCTTCGCTATGTGTAACACTGCAGCAGCGCTTTTGCCACGAAATTGATCTTCTTGACTATAATTACTTCACTGTGCAATTATAGTATCGCAAGTACCAGACGCTTCTTTTCGCTCAGCGCGATTGAGACGTTCTAGATCGACAGCCGATATGCTCGATCGTTATATATTTCCCGTGGAATTGAGCAAGTAACGTTGAACCTTTCACCGTGGTGATGATCCGCGATGATCATGCGAACGGCCATGCCCGACGACGATACATCCATCGTGCGCCAGGTGTACGTAAACGTACACGGAATAAATTACGGCATTACGCGCTAACATTGCGCCAAACGCCACGCGCTTAGTGTTTATTGTATGTTGCATTCTTGAACACATCCGCACGATCCGGACGATTAAACGTCCTCAAGTCGATACTGTTACCACCCCATGAAGTATTGCCTTCGGTAAAATCGGTAAAAGTTTGCTGCTTGACACGTGCGAGACGATAATTTGACGATAATTTTGAGAGAAACTCGATATCGTCGAAACGAGATATCTCTTTGTTCAATAATATCTTTCGTTTTCTCCGGTGGCCTTCCCTCCCATCTCTCTAAATAATACAACAGTTGTTTGAGAAGTTTGATTGATAAAACTTGCGTGATGAACCGAGACACGTTTTATTCCTTGGACATGTAAAAATTTCCCGAGCAGCTCGGTAATCGGCGGCTACAGCAGACGTGTCGGATACAATCCGAATTGTTTACTAAACTGATAAAATGCAATCAATCGCGCGTTGCTTCGCGGCGAGTCTTCGACTTGCTTGCGCAAGTCTCTCTCGGTATGCGATCCGATGTGCGATGCGTTTTGAGCGACGGTCAATAGGTCAATTTTAGGTAACGCAAATTAACACACATCGGATACAGCACGGCACTTACATACGTGGCACTTACACACAGAGAGAATTCACCTATTTCGAGATAACGGTATAAGATCGTAAACGATGCGCGAGATACATTACAGTTATGCGGTGTGTGCCTGCTTTATTCCGCGGGAGATTAAACACGCCTCTTTTAACACTTTGACGGACAGAGTCAATATTAGGACGGAGATGCAATATTAGTAAGCGCTAAATACTATACGAGCAGGAGTACTCGTAGCGAGAATGATTGCGTTATTATCTCCACGCAATCTACACACACACACACACACATGTTCCGCGCGCGCGCGCACGGAGAATATCTCAAAACTTGATGTTAATGTAATTTGTACGGTGGTGCTACGGCCATTATTTTACAGAATTTTTGTGCCAACAGAAAATGAGCGTTAGCATACATTTAATACCACATCCAACGTGTCCACTTTCTCGTCCCTCGTGTTAAAACGCAAGGGCGCATGCAGGTGCAGGTACTTTTATGCATCTTCCACGCGCGGCAGTCGTAATTGCGCGCGCGCGCGCGCGCGTCTACACTCGTACCTCGTCATTTTCATACGTTGCACGAGGGGAGAGAGAGAGACGCAACCTGGTCTGGCGCGCGTGCACCGGCTCCTCGCCGGTACGATTCTCTATATAGTTCAAATGTATCATGCTGAAACGCGTAGAGATGCGAACGTGTTCGGCTAGGGTTAAATTGCAAACGCGTGTCTCCGCGCACATTCCAACGATCCTACGATCATTCCGTGGATCATTTGCGGGATTTTATCAGAGAGGAAGAGAAAGAGAGAGAGAGAGAGAAAAGGAGAGATCTCTCTTCTTATCGTTATTGCGTTATTCGTATAGGCGAATGTGTGTCAGAGACCGCTTGGTTCGAGGACACGCAACCTCCGCAGGCTATAGTTTTACTTTCTACGGGATGTCGTACGGGCGAAGAGTGAAAAAATGAAAGAAGGATACGGGAATTGAGGGAGGGGGCGAGAGAGAAGGAGAGGAGAGATTCGTCTCTCGCGACCCGAGATACTTATTACCGTATTGCCGTATACACGGCCGTATACACATACCGATTCCGTGGCGGTCTTTGAGGCTTCTCTCTCTCTCTCTCTCTCTCTCTCTCTCTCTCTCTCGTCTCAGCGTCGTCGCGCTGGTCGTCGGTTCCTCGAGTCGGGCCGGGATATTCGTGTCGATGTCATGACGCTTACGTAATCTCACATCATCTGTACTAATCATAATCTAGAAAAAAGAGAAACAAAACAAAACAAAACTGCGATACGTTGAGAGCTCGCTCGCTCGCTCGCGTGCGCGCGCGCGCGCGGTCTCATTATAACGTACCCACCATTGTAACGTATACGTATAATCGATGGGATGCCATCGACGGTAGCTGTTGTCCCTCGTTCGCAAGGACAATGGACATCTGCTTCCCTGACGCGCATAACGCGCCGCTTCCCAAAAGGCACACGGCAGGGCAGGTTCCCATAGCCGGCCGGAGAGTCAGGTGTGCGTAGGTTCACCGCGCGGAGGTGAAGAAAGAGAGTACAAGGGCTAAATAACCCTGCGCGCCTCGCCCTGCCTCGCTCCGCCTCGCCCTGCGCGGCGCGCACGGTAGTGGTGTACCGTATTTTTCCCTTTCTCGCGCGGGCTTTTGCGCGGTGACTGTAATAACCGAACGTAGGCACGATCAGCGACGAGACTCGCCGTTCGGAGGACACACAGGTCCCCTTTATTTTACAACCTCTTCATATTATCGCTGCGAAAAATTATTTCTCACACACACACACACACACACACACACCCGCCAGAGAGGCAGAGAATTGAACGTTGGCAACTTATTTGGTGGCCGTATTTGGTGGTATTGGCGCGCGCGTTTACGTTGGAAAATGAAGAGGGCCCTGTCTCGTGTCCAAGCCAAGTCCAAATTAGGACTTGGTCCTGGCACCAAGTCGAGTATCAACAGTTTCGGCTGTTGCCCAACGCGAGGCGATGCGTGTAAAATTCGTGCGCGTGAAGTTCGATCCGGCCGGTGAAAGCCGGTAAGTAAGATAAATTGTCGACCGACCCGATCAAATTCCGACTTCGCGCGATCTCGGCGAAATGAAAACGTCTCGCGTGCGTGTTTTTCTCCCGCGATCGGGAGATTAGCAGCTTCTTTCCTTTTCATCTCGGTGAAATCTATCGCGCGTTGCGAACAGGTAATCTCAATCGTTCAACGTTGCGTCTTTATCGATCGGCAAGAAGCTGAAATTGCGCATCGAGGAAGAATCGCCGTGAAAAGTAATGAGGAAAAGAAAAGTAATGAGGTGGGAGGAAGAGGAGGAGGCGCGCGGGTTCGTTGTCCGATTACCTACCTGCGCTTCTTCTCCGTGATGCATTTTGCTTGTTCTTCTTTTTTTTCTTTTTTTGCTTTTTTTTTCCGGAAACAGAACGCACACACACACACACACACACACACATACGCACGCATGGATGCGCATACGCATCGACCGATCTTTTCGTCGTGGACTCGTCGACGTGGCTGACGTCATCGCACGACAAACCTTTCAAGGAAGTCCCGTCTCACGAAGCGCCTCCCTCACCTTGCTCCCTCCCACTTGCTCCTCTCCTTTCCTCTTGGCTCTTCTCACGCGAACGGGATGCAAACGGTAAAAAATCACCGAATGCCGCGCGGTTCGCCGCATTCGGTGATGACAGCCCCGTGTGAGAGAGCCTTCTTTATATTTCGTAAACCTCCCTCATCCGTATCCGCGGTATTTACGACAGGAAAGACCGCGTCTGTCTACTCGTCTGTCATACGCATCCACACATTCTGTAACTCGACTGTATCGCTATCGCCGTCCACGATGCCTGGCCGTATCTTCGCGCGGGCCACATTATCGTTTGACAATTTCACTTGCAGCACCTCACTCACGTGTCACACGATGCGTCTCTTCAAGCGTCACATGTCCGACCCGAGCCCGCAGCTAGTCTCGGCGGTGGCTATTTCCCAAGACGCCGATACTGCGTCGGACAATATCGTCGAAGATAACGGGAAGTCGATGAAAAAATCCAAGCCGAACACGATAGATCACGGATCGGAGGTTGTTTCTCCGGTCAAGGAGGATGCTGACGCGCTGACTGAATCGTCGGACTCCTCCGCTCGTATTCGCAAAGGTAGGAACGCCAACGGCGACGGTTGCATCGGTGATGTTACAACACAATAATAACAACAACAACAACAACAACAACAACAACAACGACGACGACATTGTAATATCATCGCAGTGTCGCCTCGTAACTAGTATCATACTTGACTTTGTCTGTCTGCCTGCCTGCCTGGCCTGCCTGCCATAATGCCTCACTCAAATAGCATTGAGCCTCAAACTACTGTCTAACATGTTTAAAATCGTCAAAAGGCTTCTCAACATGGGGACGAAAGATGGGTCGGCGATGGGACCAGATAAAGAGATCGGACAGCTCCGAATTGCTGCCGGTGTCGCGTCAACGACGACGATGGAGCCCGCATTGGAAGAGTCACGACGAGATCCCGAGCGAGAGAGAAAGCGTAAGTCAATTAGCTATCGTCGTTAATTCAATCTCTCACACACACACACACACACACACACACACACGCAATACTAACGCAATACTAGTCGCGTAGCAAATGCCGCAGTTAATAAGACGTCTATAAGACGGAGAAATGTTTCATTCCCCGAGCAATCGACGATTTCAGGTCGCTAACAGCGAATGCCCGAAGCCAAAGAGAATCCACCGGATGGAGTCGCTGAGAAACTTCTTCAAGAGCGCCACCGGCGATCATTTCCATTTCCATCAGTCGAAGAGTTCCGTCGTGAAAACCGCGACGATACAAGAGGAGGAGGTCGTTCTTCAACCCCTGATGGAAAAAGCTCTGAGCGAAGGTACCGTTACGACGGTCTACTCCAAGAATCACGATAATTACGAATGCGCGCATATCGATCGAGAAGCGGCGTTTCTCCGTGAGAAAAAGACGCAGTTGAGTTCATCAACACGCGACATCGAGGGCCTTCGGGGGAAGAAACGGTTGTTGGATTAACTACCACACGGTCTACGCGGAGATACCAAAGACGCAGCGGGACGACACGTTCGCTCTGAGAGAGACTCTGAGGAGGAGGAAGAGGAGCGTTCACACGGACGCGGACGCTCCGGTGTTCGCGGAGGACGTCCAGAAGACGCGAATATTCAACTTTCAGCTCGCGAGCATCTCACGTGGAGCGAACGGCAAGGAAACGCCGAAGGAAACCCCGCCCCCCCGGCTCGTCCCGTCAACTCGCGCGTCCAGCAGCGCGCTGAACGGCCTGGAGGACTTTCTGAGCAACCTACGACTGGGTTGCGACGAAAGCGGCTACGACTCGGATAGCACACGAGCAGGCGCGGACTCGCCGGACAGTGAGAAATCGGCGATACATGTACCTCCGGCGATACTGTCGGACGATTACCATGGCGTCGATTTGTCGTTGGCGGACCTGAGCACGCTGCAAACAGACGCGAGCGTGCCGCCCATGACGGGCACGTGTGTCCGGTCGAGAATCGAGAAAGTCGACAAACGCGACGACGCGACGACGACGAGCAACAACGGTGTTTCCTTCAACGAGTCAAGCGGAAACCAATCGACCGCCAATCGAACGTCGGAGGTGGACGGTGACGACGACACGGACAGTTGCGACGAGGATACTTTCGCCGATTTGGTGGAGTATCAGCCAGCAGACACTTTGCTGGCGAGACACTACAGCAAGGAGCAGACGAGAACGGCTCCTCGTCTTTGCGATCCGTCGAGTTCGACTCCGAGCGCGGCAGAGACTCGCGGTCCATCCGCTTGCTCGCCTCGCGGCGACACCTCCGACGACGACGACGACGACGACGACGGCGACGACGACGACGGCGACGGCGACGGCGGCGGCGGCGGCGTCGACGTGCCGTGTCGTGACAAGTCAAGGGCGAGCGTCGTTGAAGCTCTCACGAGCGAGAGGAGGCTCGGCGCAACGGTGGAGAATCGCGTCGTCAGCGTGCCTTACGCGGTCAAGTTGCAGGCTCTTTCGCTGAAGGACAAGAGATCCAAGAGCCGCAAGTGCGCCAGTCCGAGTGTACAGCGTCTTCTGGTGCACGCGGAATCTCTGTGCCAGGACAGTCCGCCAGCTAGCAAAATATGTCCTCCGTCCGCAACTCCGTCAAGCGGCTCGCCACGTTGTTACAACCCCAAGAGATTGCACTCCAGCCTGGAGTCGGAGGACAACGCGTCGCCGGAAGTGACGAGGAGCGTCGCGAAGAAACTGTCGACGACCAGCAGCGTCGACAAGCAGCAGTCGGCGACGACAGCATCCTCAGCGACGAAGAATCTGGTGCGACGTGAGCTCCGAACGATGAAGCTCACGGTTAATCGCGCAACGGGCCTCGGCATCTCCGTGGAACGATGCGAAGCGGCCAGACCGTACTACGTGATCGCCAAGATGGATCCGGACGGCGAGGCTGCCAGGTCAAGACAGTTCCGCGTCGGCGACGAGATTGTCCGCGTCTGCGGACGAAGGATACGCGGTATGTCGATGGCGGAGGCGCGCAACGCCGTACGCAGCTGCCTCGGCAACGTGGAGCTGCAGATCGCGCGCGAGCCGAGCGTCGCCTTTGGCGCCGACGAGATCGGCGACACTTGGGGCGACGCGTCCGTGCGATTGCGAGGACAGGACTTTGACGAGGCGTGGATCTCGAAGAACATCCGAGCAACAGCACCCCGCGAGGATCATCCTGCGACGATCGCGTCCGACCGCCGCGACGCTACCGCGACGAGGCGCGAGGACGACTCGTCGGAGACTCGTCCTCGGACGAGTCCTCCCCAAAAAGTCACGGGGATGAAGAAGTTTCAGATCGTG
Source organism: Harpegnathos saltator (assembly GCF_003227715.2). NCBI lineage: Eukaryota > Metazoa > Arthropoda > Insecta > Hymenoptera > Formicidae > Harpegnathos > Harpegnathos saltator. The sequence continues at coordinate 239,881 of NW_020230044.1, read as the reverse complement.
AGGAAGCGTAGCGATACGCTGCCCGTTCGACGTGCATCCAACTTGTCGTTGTCGGTGGACCTGCTGACGGTTGTGCTGCAGAAGGGCGCGCAGAAGAAATTGGGCTTCACGATCGTCGGCGGTGTGGACAGCAACAAAGGGCGCATGGGCATCTTCGTGAAAGACATCATAGCTGACGGACAGGCTGCGGAAGAAGGTATAATAAGGGTGACCGTCTCTCTCTCTCTCTCTCTCTCTCTCTCTCTCTCTCTCTCTCTCTCTCTCTCTCTCTCTCTCTCTCTCTCTCGCTCTCTCTCGCTCTCTCGCTCTCGTGTACGGCGGTCAGTCACAAAACTGAGCCACTAAGCAGCAGTAAGGGGGCACACGCGTTGCTTACGCCGTTTCTTACGCTCGTTCGTTGAATGTTGAAGGTACTCTGAGAGCGGGCGACCAGATTTTAGCCATCAACGGCTCCTCCTTGAGCGGATTGACGCACGCCAAGGCACTGCAGATGTTCAAGAGCGTAAAAGCCGGGAGCATGGCGCTCCGCATCGCCCGAAGGGATCATACGCACAAACGGTTGTCGTTACACTAGCGTCGCATAACACTACTTAATCACTACTAACACATACGACGGTTAGTGTGTCTCGCTTCGCTCTACTAACGATCGTGACAACAGCGAGTGCCGCTGGGTGCTCCTGACTTGCTTTCGCAGCGACCTTTAATTAACCAATGACTATCATCAGTTAATCGAGAGATCGAGACCTTGCGTTTTAACGAGAAGGCGAATCTATGTTGCAGATACGTGACACAGTCGAAGTCTTACGATTGCCTGGACAAATTGACGACATCCACCGACGGGTGAAACCACCATCCGCCATCCGCCATCGGGGTTATTATCCGGGTATATTGTCGGGTCTAATTTCTCCCTCGAGACTCCCTTTACGAAACGCGACTTTTTCACCTGTTGCAGACTCCAGCACATTATGTTCGTTTATATGAGAGAGAGAGAGAGAGAGAGAGAGAGAGAGAGAGAGAGAGAGAGAGAGAGAGAGAGAGGTCCGCATTTTGATCGCCAATGAACTTTATGTTCTACTACTGTTCGTTCGTTCTGTCCCTCTCGCATTCCGGCTCGTGTCTTCCGATTCTGCGCTTTCTATTCTGCAGAGGTACACGCGAGTCACAATTGAAATGCACTTGACCGCGATCCGCGATCGGTCGATCGACCGATTTTTCTATTATTCGCGATCACATTTTTTTCTCGGTAGATAATTTTCATGAGTAAGTGATACTTTACGTTGCCTGATTCGCCTCTGCTGTGACATTGAGAAAGGGACAGTCGAAACGAACGATCGTATTCGTATAATCGAGTCGTATTCGCGTATCAAAGGATATCGAGACATATTCTCTCTCCCTGTTCAAACTCTAACGAGATAAAGGTCCAACCGCTAGTTAGCGATATAGAGACATATTACTACGCAGCCTTACAACCATGTCCTTGTTAGATGAAAGTACGCTAACAACTCGGAATATGGTTCAACCACCATCGTGAGATTTAACATATGTTTTTGCTCGAAAACGTATTCTTGTATAAATCCTGCGCGACCTGCGCGAGGGAAGAAACACGCGAAACTGACAATCGTTAATTTTTCATCCGAGAGCACGTAACGTCGTCGGCCGTATTTAACGTTAATGCATTAATTATTAGTATTAATCTAATCTCTTATTAAGCTCTCTCTCTCTTTCTCTCTCTCTGTTTTTTTTTTTTCTTCCTTTTTAAGAGACTGACATTAGGGACGTCTACCTACAAAAAAATGCTGTGATATCGATTATAGTCTCACCAGCTGATATTATTAGAAAACCGTGTTAATTTAATAATGATGAACGTGATTCCTTTTTCCTTTTTTGTTGAATAAAACTATATACTTTGCGAGCTGCTGCCTCCTTTTAGTTTACCACAGATTAGCGAAATTCGAATTTACGACGATCTTCAGATTTCCTCATCGTCTCACCGCACCGAATCGATGATCGATCGTGCGCGATCAAGAAGACGGAGAAGAGTTGAAGTCTCTCACAAAGAACTCTTTTGAACTCTCTCAGGTTAATCCTTCGGCTATTCTTTCAGCGATAAGAATGCCGTGAAATAAGACATGCCCGTTCGTATCACCTGGATCGCAATGTGAAGAGACACACACACACACATACACACACACACAGAGAGGGGAAACACGTAAGTTGCGAATTTTATACAGTAAGTGTATATAGCAAGTCGATTTCTCTAAATGTACGGGTTCTTGTACTCACCGTAGCGGCGATCGTCATCGACAACGGATACAAATTACCCGCTGTCAATTTGCACGGTACGATGCTTCGGTAAAGAGTAATGATTAACAATGATTTTAATCTCGGTGAGAACCTGTACCACTCTGCGGCGTACCTGCAAGAATTTGTCGACAGATTTGCATCTCACATCGTTTTCTCCCGTCATCACATGACACACACATGCGCGTCTATATGAAATATATTATTTAGGAATATAAAATAATTGTATTACGCTCGATGGAATATGTTTTGACTTTCGTCCATTAATTTTTGACCGGAGTAACATACGATCATCAGTTGCAGCAACGCCCCCATAATTATGAACGTGAACCTAATCATTTCTTCCAGCTGGTCCAACACATAGACGATCTGCAATACATCAGAAACATCATACATCCACGTCGTCTGAAATATAATAACGTTTTGGTGATATATATATATATATATATATATATATATATATACCTATACGCGATAATTCGTCACAACGATACTCGTATTCGCGATGCGATGATACGCACGGAATCGCAAGTAACACGCACGTCATTAGATTTGTGCCTTCGGGTTACGGGTATACACGGGTGGTGCAAACAAGTGCTCAAGACGAGTCACTTGGCACCATCCGAGTAGAAAGAAGACTCGGTCGATTAATTAGATCGCGGGATAATAAAGCACGCCTCGATGCCGACTTACTCGAATGCCGACGAGACTGAAAGTCGCTCCGATCAGCAGGGAAAAACTAATCGCGACGATTCGATGCGTGTCGTTCAGTATATCGACATACCTAGATGAGGACAAGAAAAATTTCGTAAACTTTGCGGAACATGTCATACATATTATACGTATTACACGGAGACGGAGCTTTCTCACAGCTTCAGATCTTACACTCGAGATTGTCTCGAGTTAATTTTCACTATGCGTCGTCATCTTCCTCTTTTGAGGTTTCGATCTTTGTTTCATTCATACCGCTTGTAAAATTACTCCGCGAGAGAGTCACTCACTCCAGAGCAAGTTGATGCTTCTTCAGACACACAATGTATTCCTGATATATCATTCGCTCGTTCAACGACTCAAATTTGGCATCTACGTCGACCACTACGTAAGACAACGATGATACTTTGACTCGATCGTCTATGGCTTTCACGCACGACGAAACATTTTCAATTTGCTGGCTGCAAGTGCAACAATGTCACCAGGACACGAAGGACGCAAAGGATCAGAGGAGGTACAGGCGAGAGGAGGACAGCGTTATTCACACGCAACTTACCCAATCATGTGAAAGAGGCCGCAAGCGTGTGCGGTGCATGCCATATGCATGGTGTCGGCAGCCACCATGATGCTGATACCCACTATGATCATAATGCTGGTGTAAGAGAAGATCGGCGCAAAGTACTCGTCCTTGTCGACGCCGAATTCGGCGTAGATCGCGAGTTGTCGCGGACGCGACTCGTTGCGAGGTAACAAAATGTCGAGCAACGACGGTGTTAGGGTTGGTATTGTTATAAACATCGACATCATACAGTATATAATTACTAGAAATTTATGAGTGTTATAAATTAGCGATGAGCCAGCGCAATGATTTTCAATGATAATTCAACAGGCAGAAAGCGCCCGTGTGTGTCTCGTCCGTTCGTACGATATATTCTAGATCTTTCTTCCTCCTCGCTCATCATGCATACTCACTCGCGTAATATTTGGTAAATTTCTGCGATATGTCCGAGTAGTCTCTCAGGACTCGTGTTTCTAGATCGCTCGTGAGCGTGTTCCAATGGTGCTCCATGATCTCGTACATACGACGAAACTGATTGCGACAACGAGAAACGGGAAAACGGCCGGCGAAAAGACGTAGCGTGTGGCGTGCGTGCGTGCGAGAAAAACGTAGCTCGAGTATGATTAAAGTAGCAGAAACAAGCGACGTGTGTGCGAAATGAGACCAACCTTGTCGCGGTTCCAAAGCTGATTCAGTAACTTGATGAGAAAAGCAAAAGTTATGACCATCTGATAACAGCTCTCGAAGACTATCTTGCCGCTGCTTCTGTGCTCGTATAGCGTCAGTATCTGCGGATAAACTACATCCGTAATCCCGCCTGCCATCCCCGTCGTGTCGGCGTAACTCGCTCGGATTACGAAGCCGAGCGACGAGCATTACCTCGAACGGCAAGTAACTTATTTCGAGCGCGAAACAGAAGATCGGTAAGAAACATTTACCGAGCTTACTCTGAAACGGCCAACAGCCTAAGCACGACAGAAATATTCGATTGGTATTGTATTCCCGAAGTACGTGCACCAGCATGCTTCCTTCTTTCCTGTAATCCGCTCGTCGAGCGGATCCTCGACTGGACGGAAATGACACACGTCGGATGAATGACGTCGCGTCGCGCCGCGCCGCGTTCGCCACGGGCGAACAACGACATTATGCGACCGCGAAATTGCAGGGTGTCAAAGCGATATCGGCAGTCTCGGAAACTAAGCAGCTAGTTATCCTGTCCGTTCATAATGTAACTCGTCGCATATCGTTCTATTCGCAGTGACGTTTGTCTCTAACTTTGGGTATGGTGCATAACGATACATTGCGTGAGAGAGAGGGAGAGAGAGAGAGAGAGAGAGAGAGAGAGAGAGAGAGAGGGAGAGAGACAGAGACAGAGACAGAGACACAGAGAGAGAGAGAGAGAGAGAGAGAGAGAGAGAGAGAGAGAGAGAGACATTCGCGAGTCGGAATAAAGTCGGAAATATGGGGATAATGATGAGAAATATGAAAGAGCGCACGTCCTGTGCCCTGTGTCCTGTGCTCGCTCCCTTTCGTCCTTTCGCCGGGCGTAGCGTTCCCCTGCATTTTCCTGTCAGAAAAGATGTGAACCCCAACGTGAAAGTCATCGGCAAAGTGTTCGCGGTCGAGTTGGACTGTTCTCGTTGTTGTTGGATGACGCATTTCTCGATATTCATGAATAATCCTACACGTTACGTTTCGCGGATAAACGCGCCGCCGCTATCCTTCTTGATGAGACAATCCTCGATAGTCCCTGCATATTTATTTATAAGAGAGAGAGAGAGAGAGAGAGTTGCGTCGTGTGGCCGCTCGTTATTGCTCGATCGTCTCAGCAGCGGACACGAGCCAAGATGTCCCTTCACGGAGATTGGCGCGCGATTGGCTGTGTCTCCGCCGCGTCTTCGAGAATGGCCGCCGCGATCAGCCACGCTGGTAGTGAAAGGTAAGCCTTAAAAGATGAGCCTTCTATCTAACAGTCGTACCGGTACACGAGCCCAACGGTATTCGCACCACCCGGCGCCGGCAGACAAGATATGCCATACCTTCGACCCTCCGCTTTTTCTTTTTGCGCAAGAGTGACCGAGATGTGACGATGATAGATATCGTTGATGTTTTAACGCGGAAGAAAGAATTAAATAATGTTTTGACGGAAGATCCGCCCTCTAGACGGAGAATTGAGTGAGTTCGGCCTTACACTTGCATTTCAGAAATATCTCGCGGCATCGCGGCTCGATCGTCGATTGAGTTGAGTGGTACATTGCTAGTCATAGCTGATGTCTGGAATGGGGTAGGTCTCTCATGTGTATACGTGAACACGCGAGCCCAGCGGAACGACGGGATGGGAAGGATTCCCTCATTTCACAGCTCTAACCGCGGCCGGTAGTGCTCGCGACGACGATCGCGGATCGCGCCTCTGTATAAGAATCCTTGAAAAGCTAAAGCTCGAGCTTAAAGGCCAAAGCGAGGAAGGCATACGCCAAAATCGCGGGAGACGCGATGTGGACGTCGCTGCGTTCGCTGCGGAACGGCAAGGCGGCGCGATACCGGGAAATCAGGTATACACGCACATCAGGCGATCGAGCTTATAATTATAATCACAATCGTATAATTGTGTCGGTTGGACGGAATCGATCAATCTTTGAGTGACAAGAATGCCGTGAAGTAAGACACGCCCGTTCGCACCACCTTAAAAGCAGAGCACAAACGCGCGTTTGAAAAATTTGAGGAAAGAAATCATTTCTCTACTGCGTCTCGCCCCGGCTATTGTTTACTCACCCCGGCATAAGTCGTCATTGACAACGGCAGCATTTTACCTGCGGTTAAACTGCACGGCACAACGCTCCTGTAAAGAGTTACGATCATTAGGGACTTGAGCCTCGGCGAGAAAGTGTACCATTCCGCCGCATATCTGTGGAAATAAGTTTTAGAATTAATGCTCGCGCTGGCAGAGATGCGTTTTCGCGAGCGAATGCGTTTTTTTCTTGCACTTCAAACTTCAAATACATCGCAATACTTTATCGTGCTGAAGGATCGATGGAAAAAAAAAAAAAGACACAGTAGCAGTATCAATCAATATGGGAAAGTAAGATAGATAAATAACGGATTAATGTTGATTATCGTGGTGAAAGGACGATCCAAACGACAAATATGCATTCGTCAACGTTGATCAACAAGCGAAAAATTGCATCGCAAGTGCTGCACAAAGATACGCGCGGGTGCTTTGTAACAAACATACGTAAAGATTAAACTTGCAAAAGTACATCGAATCTTTCTTTGAATCATATTTCTCTGATCAACAACAACGGCGAAACGGCACATGTGTACTGTTCACTCTCGAGTGAAGTGCCAATGAAATCGTCTGCAGTCCGACAGACTTTCGCAAGCTCTTAACAAGTATAATTGAAAATATGAGGCAATCACACGTTACGTTCTGTGAAACACATTCTGACTCTCGTCCATTAATTTCTGACCGGAGTAACACATGACCATCAGTTGCAGCAACGCTCCCATGACTATGCACGTAAATCTAAACATCTCCTTCATCTGATTTAACTCGTAGACGATCTATAATATATGAAAAATCTCTCTCTCTCTCTCTCTCTCTCTCTCTCTCTCTCTCTCTCTGCATCTCTCCGCATTATCCGAGATGGAGACGATTTCGAACAAATTAACGCGATAATAAGCCACGCCAGCAAGAACGCTAGTTAGTTAGATGAAAAGTGCTTTCTCTTTTTTCTCACACTTTTTCCAATCTCTGATGATCTGATCTTGTCAGTTGATATCGAGAGATATCACACATCCCCGCTGACGGCTTCACCCTTTTCTCTCCTATAACTCTTGCTACGCTTATACATACACATACACTAGTCTATAGTATTCAGTCAGTTCATCGATGCTGATTATGCTTACTCGAACTCCAATCAGACTCAGGGTTGCACCGATCAGCAACAGGAAGAATACCGCGACCGTCTGATGCGTCGAATTCAATATGTTGACAAACCTAGGAATGTCACGATGACTGGAACAATAGTCTCGATCGTTTCGATTAATTAATGTGCAAACATATGTCTCGCGATAGACGCGAGTAAGTGATCAAAACACATCATCACAAGTCACTCAGCCACTGTGAGACGACAGAACTTACTCTAACGCGTGCTGGTACTTTCTCAAACAGTCGACATATCTGTCGTATATCGCACGCTCGTTGGACAATCCGAGTTCCGTTGCGTTGACGTTGCGTTGACGGCAGCAGCCGCAGCATTTGCTCTCGTCCGCCGCTTTCAGTATGTTCTCGATTTTCTCGCTGCATACGCAGGATATACGATTCGATCCTTATCACGGTATTTTCCCCCAAACGGCTCGGAATATCGTTACTGCACACCCTACTACTCACCCTACGATGAAGAAGAGACCGCACGCGTGAGTGGTGCAGGTGAAGTGCATCGTGTCCACTCCCACCATGATGCTGACGCCTACGACGATGATCGCGGTGGTGTAGCAAAAGATCGGCGTGAAGTATTCGCTCGTGTCTACGCGAAATTCAACGTCGATCGCTAAGATTCGCGGACGCGATTCGTTGAGCGGTAACACAATGTCCAGGAACACCGGTATCAACGGGATTACCACAAACATCGACATCAGAATGTACATCATAGCTGAAATTTCGTCCGGAAAGGGTCAACGCGCAATTCGCATCGCGATCCGTACTCATCACTCGCGAAATTTACTCACTCGCGTAAAAGATCGTGAATTTTCGCGACACCGTCGAGTACTCCTTTAGAATTCGGATCTCCGAGTCATCCGTAAATACATCCCAATGCGCGTTCATGGCTTCGTATAAATGTTGAAACTGATGTCGTCACAACACAATGTCTGTATCAATGAGAGAATCTCGCCGGGATAGCCAGGATCACAAGGAAAGAAAAAACGAGAGAGAGAGAGAGAGAGAGAGAGAGAGAGGGGGGGAACAAGGATGATACACACTCTGGAATTGTTCAACTAAAGTTCATCTGACGAGAAATTCAGACGAGAAAAGTTCACAAGTGTGTGTGAAGAATTCGAATGAGAATTTTTTTTTGGTAAAATTCATATCTCTTCAACGGAATGTCAAGTTTTTTATATTTCGTTAGATCTACCGTTTACATGGTTACATACGGCGCCGACTCACCTTGTCGCGATTCCAGATCTCATTCCACAGCCTCACGAGGAAAGCGGTCGTGATGACCAATTGGTAGCAACTTTCAAATATCATTTGTGCGTCGTCGCGATGATCGTAAAACATCAGGATCTGAGCACAACGTTAATCGGTGTGAGTCGAGTCGGCGGGTATAGTTGGCGCACTCGCGAACATCAACGCGAACATTACCTCGAACGGATAGTAACTCATTTCGAGCAAGAGACAAAAGATCGGTAACAAGGACCTCGCCAGCTTGCTCTGGAACGGCCAGAGACCCAAGCGCGACAAAAGTATCCTGTTGATATTGTATTCCCGAAGCACATGCGCCAGCATAATGTCCCCGATTCTGCTCGACAACGGTTGCGACAACGAACGGTGAGATGCAAACGCAAATGCTAAAGACACGAGCCCCGATCCGCCCCGATCCTCCGCGCTAGCGTGTCCCGAACTAGGAATATCCAACCCGGATATCCAAGCATAGCAGATAGTCAGAATCACAAAATTACAGTATGTCAGAAATCGTCGCTCGTTGTTATTCCGTAGCGAGACATTTCGTCTCCACCAAATTGATACCACCATTGTTATATTCTTCTTCCCCGTTATCGCGCGCAATTTGCAGGCACTTTTTGTTGCACTTTTTCTCCCGAATATGTACTTACGCCTTGACGTGCAACACGATAAAAACACGTGCCTCGTTACGTACGCGTACGCGCGATATGATACGAAGGGTGAGGGGACAAACATCCTGCGCCTTACCGCTACACGCCGTCACTTTATTGATTACGTTGCATTCTCTTTTCTTTTCTTTCTTTCTTTCTACTACATTCGTGCAGTTTTTCTCAGCTATCGTGAGAGACCGTTTGTCAATCTGAGCGCCAGTGTGCGATCCGCTTTCAGATCAGATGTTCCTGGTGCCAAGACAGGAGTCCGACCGGAGAGTTCACCTCGAGTTGATATCATCGATTGATCACGCGACGTGTAGCGTACGTTTAAATATCGACGCAAATGATGTGACAAAAAACAAAGAGAGAGAGAGAGAGAGAGAGAGAGGGAGAAAGGACGGCGCACTACAAATTCAAAGTCGCCTATTTTTTTAACGACAAGAAAGTCATAAAGTAGGACGCTGCCGTTCGTACTACCTTGAATCAAGACAAACATATCAAATTTGCCGTTGTCCAGCGGCCTGTCTCTTCCCTTTGCACTTACCGCGGCGTAGGTCGTCATCGACAGTGGTATCATCTTGCCCGCCGTTAAACCGCAAGGTACGATGCCACGGTGAACAGTGATGATTAGCAGCGATTTCAGTCTCGGTGAGAATCTGTACCATTCCGCGGCGTATCTAAAAGTACAAGTGATAAGCTGACCGAAATTTCGCAAAATTCTCACGTTAAAGGCTCAAAAGATCCGAAACGAATGAACCTGGTCAGTTACGAGTACAATCTCTATAGCACATTCCGCGCGCACTTTTAATCATTTTCACGCGTAAAATTGTATCGCCAGGATATCGCCTTGATATTTCGGTATCGCAATTTCCAAAAGGAAATACTTCCATTGTAATACTTGGATAAATTTCCTTGGTATTTTTTCTCCTTTTTCCGAGACACCGTCGAAAAGAACTCAAGTTTGAAGAGAGAAATTCGAGTGAAATTCCTCTCGGTATCGGAATAAACGAGACAGAATTCTTCTTACGCTCGATGAACCACTTCCTGGCTCTCGTCCATCAGTTTTTGACCGCAGTAACATACAATCAGGAGCTGTATCAGCATCGTCACGATTATGAAGCTGTATCTCACCGTGTCCTTCGTTTGGTCTAATATGTAAACTATCTGCAAGACGTTAAAATCACAGACGTCACAGGTGTCATTCGGTGTATATATCTTTACAATTAATACAATTAATACTTACTCGAACTCCAACCACACTTATAGTCGCACCGTTCAACAATAACAAAACCAACGAGATCATTTGATACGCCGAATTGAACGTGTTGATGAACCTACGGACAAACGAGTTACGCGTGAGTATAGTCGCGGAACGCATTCGGTCGGTCGGAGCTTTGAGTTTTGTTTTTTCCTTTTTCCTTTTTTTTTTTCTTTTTTCTTTCCTTTTGCCGAAGCTTTTGTCTACTTTGCGCTTCTATTTTGCTGCTTACTCCAGGGCCAGCTGATGCTTTTTCAAGCATTCAATGTATCTCTTGTATAAAGCTCGTTCGTTCGGCACATCAAACTTGGCTAGATGATCGCGTTCGTCGTTTAGCCGCGGTGTCATCTCTTCAAGTTGCCTGCTGGAAAGTCAGGCAGGCACTTGTAACAGTAACTTAACGGACGCTCAGAGACGCGACATTCAATTACCGGCACACGCGTGTACGTACTTGATGATCGTGAGTAGACTGCAAGCGTGAACGATGAAGGCAACGTACATGCTATCGATACTGACCATACTGATCACACCTAATCCGACAACGCCGATATGATAGCAAAAGATCGGTACGTAGTACTTGTCTTGATCCAGTAGCCGTACCTTTATGAGGACCGCGAACACTCGCGAACGTGACTCGTTGAGAGGTTGCACGATATCCAGAATGATTGGTATCAATGGCGCCGATAGAAACAGCATCGCCATAAAGCACAATAACGCTGCGAAATTATTTTTCTTAATATATATACACGTTTTTTTTCAGCCTATTATTTCAGCCTAGGGGCTTCGCCCCTCCCCCGCGCATAAATCCTCCCCGAATAAATCCTAACCTAACCAAACTTGTTGCATCTTTATATGAAAAAATTTCCTTAAAACCCACGCAACGCCAACAAATTGTATGCAGATACAATAAGTTAAATTGGATTAGGTGATAGATCTTAAGACTCTCAACTTGTTCAACAATGTCCAAAAATATATAAAGATGCAATAAGCTAGATTAGGTTAGTCGGATTTGTTTGGGGAGGGGGCGAAGCCCCTCTCCCTATTTATAAAATCCTCTATTTATAAAATTTCATTTGTCTATAGCTCTCTAAAGTGGATCCCATAAACGGGAGTTTTACTAAACAGGAGAATTTTTTAATAAACAATCAGTGACATACGAAGAAAAGAAATCCTTGAAAAATTGCATACTGTAATTACAGTGTGACACACAGTGGATGCATGTATAGGAAATCAAAACATTACACTACACTATATAACACGTATGTATTGTATATATTACACGCTCCTTCAATGTATATCCGATGATGAAGACTTATCTCCTTCTTACTCCTTCAAACTGTTTCAAAAAATTACGTTACATTCGTACAACTTTTTTGTTAATAACTTTTTAATAAACAATGAGCGACGGCTGAAACCTTTTGATCGTGACTCAGGAGGGTCTCCTTGACAATATATCTAACAGACAAGGTCATCGGAGGAGGAGGAGGAGGAGGAGGGAGGAACCCTCTAAAAAGGGTTTTACCGAATTTACTTAGCTCTACTTACTCAGTGAACTTGGCGGTTATACTCACTTGAGTAAAATATTGTAAATTTTCGCGATACGATGGTGTAGTCTTTGAGAACTTGGACTTCCGACTCGCTCGTCAATATATTCCAATGGTCATTTATAGCCTCGTACAAGTGTCGAATCTAACCGTAATGACACAACGACGACATACGAAAAAAGATTACGACTCGTCGATGTCTAAACGAAATTGTAACTCGCGGAGATAATAAAGCGCATTGAGACCGCAAACGAGCATCGTTCTCTCTCTCTCTCTCTCTCTCTCTCTCTCGTGGGCTCACCTTGTCGCGGTTCCAAATCTCATTGACTATCTTGCTGATGAAGACGGTTAATAAGACGCATTGATAGCAGCTCTCGCAAAGCACTTGCGCGTCGCGCCAGTGTTCGTGCAACATCATTATCTAAACACCATTCATAGCATAGTAACATTACATAACGATTGAAAGATCGGATTAAAATACGCAAAAGCTATTGAAAATCGGCGTCTCGGTTACCTCGATCGGGAAGTAACAGATTTCGATCATGAGAGCGCAGAACGGCAACAAGCATCTCGCGACTTTACACTGAAACGGCCAAATACCCAGCCACGACAAGAGCATTCTGTTGATATTATACTGTCGCAGCACATGTGCCAGCATAATCGCTGCCGGTTCGACTGTTGGACAATGGTTATGATGCAAACGACGCTAAAGACACGAGCCATCCCGCCTCGACCCTCCACGCGCGCGCGCGCGCGCGTCTCGAACGATAGCCAGAATTGCAAAATTATAGTATGTCAGAGGAGGGATCCTCTCGCTCGTTGTCCCTACTCCGTAGCGAGACAATTTCGATTCAAAACTGATTCACCCACTGTCGTTCTCCTTTCCCCGTTGTCGCGTGCAATTTGCAAGCATTTGTCGCATACTTTCTTATCCGAATAATATGTACTTACGCCTTGACGTGCGACACGATACGAAAAATACGTGCCTCGTACGCGCGATATGATACGAAGGGTGAGGGGACAAACATCCTGCGCCTTACCGCTACACGCCGTCACTTTATTGATTACGTTGCATTCTCTTTTCTTTTCTTTCTTTCTTTCTACTACATTCGTGCAGTTTTTCTCAGCTATCGTGAGAGACCGTTTGTCAACATGAGCGCCAGTGTGCGATCGGCTTTCAGATCAGATGTTCCTGGTGCCAAGACAGGAGTCCGACCGGAGAGTTCACCTCAGTTGATATCATCGATTGATCACGCGACGTGTAGCGTACCTTTAAATATCGACGCAAATGATGTGACAAAAACAAAGAGAGAGAGAGAGAGAGGGAGAAAGGACGGCGCACTACAAATTCAAAGTCGCCTATTTTTTTAACGACAAGAAAGTCATAAAGTAGGACGCTGCCGTTCGTACTACTTTGAATCAAGACAAACATATTAAATTTGCCGTTGTCCAGCGGCCTGTCTCTTCCCTTTGCACTTGCCGCGGCGTAGGTCGTCATCGACAGTGGTATCATCTTGCCCGCCGTTAAACCGCAAGGTACGATGCCACGGTGAACAGTGATGATTAGCAGCGATTTCAGTCTCGGTGAGAATCTGTACCATTCCGCGGCGTATCAAAAGTACAAGTGATAAGCTGACCGAAATTTCGCAAAATTCTCACTTTAAAAGTTCAAAAGATCCGAAACGAATGAACCTGGTCAGTTGCAATCTCTATAGCACTTTCCGTGCGCACTTTTAGTCACATTTTCACGCGTAAAATTGTATTCTATGATATTGCCTCAGTATTTCGGTATTGCAATTTCCAAAAGGAAATGTAATACTTGATAAATTTTCGTATTTCTTTTTCTTTTTCCAAGACATCATCGTTTTCTCGGAAAGAACTCAAGTTTGAACAATTGGAAAATTTCGATTCGATAACAGAACAAATGAGAGAGAATTCTTCTTCCTGGCTCTCGTCCATCAGTTTTTGTCCTTGGAATAACATACGGAATAATCAGGAGCTGTGCCAGCATCGTCACGATTATAAAGCTGAATCTCACCCTCGTATCCCTCGTTTGGTCTAATATGTGAACTATCTGCAAGACGTTAAAATCACAGACGTCACAGGTGTCATTCGGTGTATATATTTTTACAATTGATACAATTAATACTTACTCGAACTCCAACCACACTTATAGTCGCACCGTTCGACAATAACAACAAAGACCAGCGCGATCATTTGATACGCCGAATTGAACATGTTGATGTGAACCTACGGGCAAACGAGTTACGCGTGAAAATAATCGCGGAACGCATTCGGCCGGCCAGAGCTTTGTTTTTTTGTTTTTTTTCCCCCCCTTTCTTTTTCCCTTTCTGTTCTCTTTGGCATGGTGGCACTTTGCGCTTTGGACTCTGCTTACCTACCAGGGCGAGCTGATGCTTTTTCAAGCATCCAATGCATCTGTTGTATGAAGCTCGTTCGTTCGGCGTATCAAATTTAGCTGGTTAGGATGATCGCGTTCGTTGATCGTCTCGTTGTCGTTTAGCCGCGATGTCATCCCCCCGAGTTGTCTACTGCAAAATCAGGTACTCGCGAGAGTTGACGGCTCAGAGACGCGACATTTAATTACCGACACACACGTGTACGTACTTGATGATTGTGAATAGCAGGCCCGCAGGCGCGAGCGGTGAAGGAAACGTATATATATACTGACCGTCGATACTGACGATGCTGATCGCGCCTAATCCGATGACGCCGATGATGTGCGATAGCAAAGAATCGGAACGTAGAACTAGTAGTCCTGGTCCAGCAGCCGTATCTTTGTAACGACCGCGAACATTCGCGGACGTGATTCATTGAGAGATCGTACGATATCCAGAATGATTGCTATTAATAAATGGCGCCGATGGAAACAGCATCGCCATAAAGCTGCACGATAATTGCGCCGCGAAATTATTTTTCAAGTATATACACGTTTTTTCTTACGTAATATTGCGCGGATTGCATCGTTAGATTGACAAATGTCAATGTTTAATCGATGAGGTCGCAGATGAGGTCGCAAGTTTCGTAATATTCGATGTATTTGACAATTCTGTACTTTTTTTAATCCATGCAGCAATATATGCTGCTCTCGAGACTTGATTTGAAAAACGAATGGGATATGTGCCTGAGAGATCTAAACTTTTAGATATATTTGAAATTATCGAGATGAATACAAGGTCACGAGGATTCATACGATTATCCCTCTTTGCGTATATCTCCGTCGAAATCGACCGTCGGACCGATGCTTTCTTATTCCTACTCGTGTAAGCGGCAGAATTTACTTGGTTACACTTACTCAGCGCACTTGCTGATACTCGTACACTCACTTGAGTACAATATCGTAAATTTTCGTCGCGACGCGACGGTATAGTCTCTGAGAACTCGGACTTCCGACTCGCTCGTGAATATAATCCAATCGGTCGTACAATTATGGCCTCGTACAGTAGTGTCGAATCTGAGCATAACGACACGACGACGACATAAAAGAGAAAAAGAGATTACGATTCGTCGCGTCGCGTCGCATCGAAACGAAATTATCTCACGGACGGAGGTAATAAAGCATTACAAAGCATTGAGACACCGAGCGCCGGTGGATTTTCCGGCGGGCTCACCTTCCAAATCGCGGTTCCAAATCTCGTATTGACTATCTTGCCGACGAAGATGGTCAGCAGGACCATCGCATTGATATAGCAGCTCTCTCTCTCTCTCGCAAAGCGCTTGCGCGTCGCGCCAGTGATCGTACAACATCAAAATACCTGAACACACGATCCATGCCAATATCCGATTAAAAGTTGAAGAATCGAATTGAAATACGAATTGCAAAACTGTTGAAAATCGGCGCGTGTTACCTCGATCGGGGGAGATAACAGATATCGATCGCGAGGGAACGGCGGCAACAAGCATCTCGCGACTTTACACTGAGAAACGGCCAAAGAGACCCAGCCGCGACAAGAGAGCATCCTGTTGATATTGTATTCTCGATGAACGTGCACCAACGCAGCAACCGATCGTAATTGTAATCGTAATCGTAATCGCTGTCCACTTGTGTGACGGACGGATGCGACGAAAATGCAACGCGCGCGCGCGCGCTCGTAACGGAGCGGATCGCTCTCGTGCCGATTGACTGCGATGGATAACTGCACGAGCACGAAATTACGAGATGTATATCTTGACGAAGAATCGTTAGGGTGCTACGACCGATACGACGATACGACAATCTCGACGTAGCGATCTCATTGTGGGAAATAAACCGGCACTGATGTCGACTCGACGCCAAAAGTACAGGCTTCGGAATATTCCGCTTCGAATACTCCGCACACAAAGTTTACGCGGTGGGCACCTGTAGCATTATGAACTTGACTGCTACCGTTCGTACCGACGTGAGTCGCTTGAGTTTGGATCGAAACGCAAACAGGAAACAGGATGGGAACCCCTCGTCTGCTCTCTGCTGTCTTTGCAGCCCCATTTGCAGTCTCTCGGTCGAATTAATTCAGCCCCTTGTCATTTTCAGCGCCAGTTGCTTCTTCGCGTTTTCCGGCCGCGGAGTCTTGGAAACGCTGGAAACAAAATCACGGAGAGCACAGCTACGACCCGGACATTTTTCCATTTTTTATGATGCCTCTTTTATGAAACGTCTCGAAACGACGTTTCTTCCCCGCCCGAGAGGAATTCGCGATCACACGACATTTTCCTGGCGAGTTCCCGCACCGACTCGGGACAGGGAGAGCTCGACGCACGTGCGTCGATTGATCTGCGACCGGTGTGCGAGATTCAAATAAGTTGGTTAAGAGCACGCGCGATTAAATATAAGAAGAAATATTTCGTATGTACGAAGCATTGTGTGTAAAATCTATCGCGCGATTACGGATTTCGCGGGATCCGGATGCGCGGAACGCGAAAATCCAAGGTAAGTCCCATTGCGCGTATATTACAACAACGAGGCGAAGAGTGAACGAGCGAAAAATTCTCCGCGCAGAATACAGAGGAAAAGCGTATTGTGTTCCTATAGAGATCGAAACGAACAACACCCGCTGGAACAGGAACAAGGTGAGTAAGCGTGACATAAACTGTGATGGTGCTGATTGAATGACAAAAGTTGCAAAATACCATCAATCGCGGCCTCGCAAAAGGCCGCGCTTTATTTTGCACAGCTATATACCGTCTTGTTGTGCCACGTAAGAGTTCTGTTTGACAAAGTCATCGCTACCATCGTTATCAGAGGAGACAATATCTGATCTGTATCTGTGTTAGAGAAAGGAACATTTTGCGACAAATCCACGGAAGACTTAGATTATCGAATAAAGAAAATTGTGGAAACGACAGAGAAAGAGAGAGAGAGAGAGAGAGAGAGAGAGAGAGAGGAGGGGAGAGAGGGAGGGAGGGGGAGGGAGGGAGGGGGAGAGAGAGAGAGAGAGAGAGAGAGAGAGAGAGAGAGAGAGAGAGAGAGAGAGAGAGAGAGAAGACTGTGAAAAGTCCCGTGTCTTATTATTTTATGCAGCATTATTAGAAATCCAGCGAGAGCCGGATTTCAAGATAATAATTATTGATTTAATTTTGCAATTGGCAACCGGCAATCAATCTAGCGTGGAGAAATGTTATTTGTAAGAGTTATTATACGATGATGAATCGATCGATCCAACGCGGCGAGAACGTCCATCGTCGATATGACCTTGCCAGAGACTGTTTCAAAATTCCTGAGAGGAGCGTATATTCGTAAAAGTGAAATCCACGTCGACACGGGCAACAGCGAATCTCTTCTGTCGGTGCTGTATATTGGTCAATGGGGCACCGATATATTCGCACAGCAGGTCGCGCGCCATGTTCCTCCGGAACTCATCAACTCAGTGATCGAGTGAAATGTTTCGACGAGATTTGCGTGTCGTGGAATTTTACACTCGTCGATTATCGCGCCTCGACGTAATTCACTTTGCCGTGATCCGCGCGTATGTATTAGCTTCCGGGACTATATCAGTCTAATATCCTCGGATGGAAACTTTACACAAGTTTCCTACGCGTTAAGTAACAATTTCTCAAAATTGCACAAGCGAACAGGATACGAGCGTTAAACGTGTTAAATGTGTGCGTCGGGAGAGGGGGGACGAATAAGCACAAATAAATAAATAAATAAATAAATAAATAAATAAATAAATAAATAAGTAAATAAGTAAATAAATAAATAAATAAACAAATATCCTTGCTACGGATCTTCGTATGTTACGTACATACTTGTCTACGTTGCTTTTTGCACGTCTACGCGCGTCGTGGATCGTGCGATTGTCCAAAATTTTACTTTTTAATAATCCTTAACATATATGTATACACCAGGAGTATATGGCCCGTGTGTGTTCGCACTGTGCTCTATGCCGCGAAATATACACCGAACAACAGCGAATTTTCCTCGAAGAGGATGTGGGAGTGGCATTCACCGTTCGTCCGCGCACCACGCATCTGCGGTATAAAAGCAACGTCCGTCGCCGCGCGCTCTCAGTTTCGTTCCGAAGCGGCCGATCGTGAAACGATACTTTCGACGTGAGTATCACGATCCCCTTAACCCTAATCGGGGGAGAGAGAGAGAGAGAGAGAGAGAGAGAGCTCACGTCGTCATCGTCGTCGTTGTCTTTCGTCCGGACAAAAAGATCTCTAAGATAAATGAGCGAGTCTCGATCGAATTCACAAATTAATCTCTTCACTGCCAAATTACAAGTTTGCTTTTTTCTTCTTCATTCGCTACATATTCTATACGCTACAGAGTGATTCTGAAAACCGCGCATACGCGCGGGAAACGAAAGTCGGAAAATGTAGATATTAACGTGTCGCGTCTTTCTTATGACTTCGCGTTGCCGAATTAATTTCAACATTGTTCGTTCGCGAATGAGACCGCGGGGAAATCAATTACCGCTACAGGTATCTCTGCTCCAGGTAACGTAAATTTTGTCCGCTCGCTCTCCATAGCCTGATCGCGCTACAAGCTGTATGTGTCGTTACAAAATTCTCCGTGCGTCGCATCGTACGCTCGTTGCTCCAATTCCACAATCTCGAGGAGAGATCGAACGATACTCTTGGGATCGTTGCATCGCGTTTCTTGCTCTTTCGACAGCGACGAAACTCTGACACTTTCTTTCTCTAGTTGCGGATTACGCGACTTCGAGCTTCGACAAACCTAAATTTCAATAACAATCTATAAGATAATAATTTCCCGCAAAAATCGGCACCTGTAAAAGGCCGACTTTTTATTTGGAACACGACGCGATTGCCAAACGCGATTGCCCTCAAACATTGCGCGCAAATCCGGACAGTCGGGGGGGGGGGGGGAGGGGGGAGGGGGTCGTTTGTTCCTTATAAATAATAAAATTGACATATCGTGGTGAATCATGCGTAAGTAATAAAAATTCGGGTTGCTCGAGGAACCTCGACTTGCTCCGTGTTACTCGAGTCGCGTCAAGTCACACGACCTCGCGAGTGCCACACCGACCGAAATTTTTCCTTCTTTTTCGCGCGCAGATGCGGCTTCACACGGTAACACTGGGCGCGTTGCTCGTAGCGGGTATTGTCTCGGCGTATCCGCAAAAGGATGGACAGATCTTCAGTAACGAGGCGATACGGCAGGCTCAGAATACCTATCTGATCCCCAAGGACGCAACTATACAGAAGGTTCAAGAAGGCATCGAACTCGCCGCTTATGAATCGATTCCCGGTGACCAGAGGATCAATCTCTTCGAGATTCTGGGCGAACACGTGCCACCCGAAGTGGTAAACAATCTCCAAGGCCAGATCGATCAGATCGGTCGAAACTGAACCGCTCTCTCCATACAATCGTCGTCGTCGTCGTCGTCGTCGTCGTCGTCGTCATCGTCATTGTCGTGTAAAAACAATCATACTCTGAGCGTTTTGCGACGCTCATCGATACAAGTATTTATATATGAATGTACGATCATTTCGTACTTTGCACTTTGCGCTTTCTGTACCTCTCTGAAAGTTTCTCGATGTAGAGCGATTTTTCACTTTTAGTAAATAAACGTATGTAAAAAAGCAGCTCACGCGTGCGTATCACCCAGCAACGATTGCACATACCGTTCGACGCACTGTCCACTCGCGAATAGAAAGTGGCTTATTGACGATATATCGGTGTCGCACATGCGTAGCGTAACTACAAAAGTATCGAGATGCTTTTTTGTTTTTCTTTTTTATTTATATACGTTAAACCGCCGCGTTTAGCAAAAGCCAGACACTTGGTAAGATTATTATCTAGTCCGCGTCCGATGATCATTGTCTATAATTGGGGTGTACTTGTGTGGACACCGTGATAAATTCACTATAATGCTAACCAGAGACAATGATTTTCAAGTGAAATACGTTGAAATACGTTAAACGCAATCGACGACGATGTACTCATATGTTCTCTCACATGTACAGTACAGAATATACGATGGCTGCGTGTTATTATTTTCATCCGAGATTCATCCGTTTTGCTTTGAAATTGTTCATTTCGAAGTAAGTGAGCCGTCCGAAGTAAGACACGCATAATTTACAAATTGTCAAATTTGTCACGTATTCTCGCGCGAGAATGCTCTTAGTTTGAATTATGTATGCCGCTAGTACAGAGAAAGTTGCAGGACCGCTCGTTGAAGAAGCGTACTTTCACTCCTTCTATTCGCGGCGTTGCTAAACCCCGCGACTCTTCCCGGCTCCCGGCTATTTATCGCGAGACACGACAGACACACAGCAGCTCTGTGTGTGTCGGGCAATTTCGATAGATGTGTCGCGATAGGCGCGATGATTACGCGCGAGATATCGTGTCTCTCGATGATTATCCGCATCGTTAATTTTATTGTCTCGTTATACGTAATACATGTGTTCACAATGGGCCGAAAGGGAGATTGCGATTTTTGTGCAACTTTCACTTTCTCTTCGCGTACCATCTCTCGCGCATCGCGCGATAAATGCATCAGCCAAGACGTGACATAACGTTTAACGTACAGCCTGGACCGTTCCGTGCGTTATCCTCGTTATAAAGGTTCGTCGTTCGCAAAAATAGTCATCTCGATCGAACTCGATCGGTTGACGCTTTCCTGTACAATCACTCGCGTATGTATACTCGGGTCATTTTTACTCGGGCTATTTTCCTTCTCTCTTTCTCTTTTTATAATACAACACAGTTATCGTGTGTTTCTCAATAACAGCGAAACATTTCTTTCACGAGAGTAAGTGGGGCGTTTAATAAAAACAATCGCTTTCATGTATCAACACACATTGCATACATTTTGGAATATCAAAACCACAAGAGTAATATTTGTACATTAATGATAAATAACTTAAAAACGGTTCATTTTACGATGATAAGGTACAAATCTGAGAACTACGCAAACAAAATTGGACAATCTCCGGTTAATTCCGCCTATCTTCACTTTTTGAATCAAAACTCTTTTCGTTTCACTCTGTGACGCGCAGGGCGGCGAGAACAATCGCGAACTTTACGTACTTTCGCCTCTCTCTGAGTAATAAAAGATAGTCGAGAAAAGATAGTTGTCGATATATAACAAATATGACATTTTTCAAAATAATCCCAATATACGCAGAGACTTCAAATTTCAACGAGTACCGAGAAACTTTCTATCAGGGCCCACAGCACAATAATTCATATTTAACTTTAGTACATTGTCTTGCATTTGTTTTCTGTTCTATTTTTTTCTTTCTCTGCTCTATTAGCATTTGTATGTCTAATCGTTACCAGGAATACAGTCAGCCCTCATTATCCGAATCTAATAGGTTTCTGAAGATGATTCGGTCAACGAGAGAGAGAGAGAGAGAGAGAGAGAGAGAGAGAGAGAGAGAGAGAGGGAGAGAGAGAGAGAGAGACAGAGACAGAGAGAGAGAGAGAGAGAGAGAGAGAGAGAGAGAGAGAGAGAGAGAGAGAGAGAGAGAGAGAGAGAGAGAGAGAGAGAGACAGAGAGAGAGACAGAGAGTTTCTTTCGTTACCGCTTATCTTAATCCATTGTCTTTATACGCTGTATATGTGTGTCATCGAGAACTTATCATAAAATGGATTTATAACGCAGTCCTTATATTACTCGATAAGAAATGGAATGAGATGCACACCTAATTCCTAGGAAACTGTAACAAAACGCAAAAAAAAAAAGACAAAGAAAAGATAAAAGGAAAGGAAGGAAAGATAACACCTTTTTTGCTGAAGCGTTCTTGCTGAATAAAATTAAAATGCAATACTATAACGCATTCCTCTACGTGTTCTCGGCTTCGTACAAAATTTTATTCTTATGTACACACGAAAGCTCACATAGAAATGGCGGCGAATGTTATTAAAAATGTATATCATTGCTATTGTGAGAAACTTACGGTATACACTACCGAAAAGAAAACTGAACGCGCAAACACGTCAGCAAATATTCCAACTGTAAACTAATCATTTGATTTCGTTACACCACTCCGATCGATCCGCTCCCCGTTTTGGCTCACCCGATGCAAGAAAATGTACTATTCTTACCAACTAGTTAGTTGCTATATCTTAAGTAAGAAAGCTTCACTTAGCACGGTATTGTTGTGGTTTCCTGTGTACTCTTTTCTCAATGTGCAGATCTTTCGTGTTCATTTCCTGCGAAGATCAAACGAACGAATCACACGATTCGATTAACAGCGGCTCGGGAGATTACGAGTCGCTCGATTGTTCGAGCGAGAGTGCGCTTCGTCTTACCTGGATCTCTTCGATCCTCTGTCATTCCTTTCCGAACTCTCCTCACGAGAACGTTTCTTACCGGACGAGGAATGCGACTTGCTCTTGTCGTGCTTGTCGCTCTTTTTTGGACTAAACGAACAAACGTTTAACTGTAGCAACAACAAACATACGAAACTCTGTGTGATAATCACCTGTGTTTGGATGATTTGGAAGGGGATGTCTTCTTGTGGGAGCCCCCACTCCGTGATCGATCCGTCCTTTAATTATCAAAGCAGAACACACAGTCAATACATAGTTTAACGAAGCGGAACGCGTACGTTTACAATCCCTATTATTTTGAAGCTACGATAAATCATATTTACCTGTGTTTGTCCGACGATCGTTTATCCTTACTGTTGGACGAATTCTTGCTCCTAGAGTTTGTCGAGTTCTTATGCTTAGAGTTGTGCCTGAAACGGAACAAAACATAAATGTTGCATTCGAAATCCGTGTTGAATGTCCGATATGTGTCCGATACGCGCGCATCCGCATACCTGTCCTTTGGAGGAGATTGTCTCCGACTTGATTTCTTCTTTTTACTAGAATTATAGTCGTCGCGGAAACGATCCTCGCCTCTTTCTTTGTCCTCCTCGGCCGCTTCTCGCTCCAGATCTGACCAATCCTTTCCCGATTCCTCAGAACTGCCCAATTCTTCCTCTATAAGACAGATGAAACCGAAACGGCATGAATTTGGAGAGTGTATTGAGGATTGCACGATTGAGGATTACATGACGGAAGAAACGAAAGAACGCAATTAATGCAGCGAGCCTCCAACGAGTTTAATGCAATACCTTCGCTGTCGGAATCTTCAGAAGCCTCGGAGTATTCGCTGTCGTCGTCCGATTCCTCTTCGCTGTCGAAATCTGATGGCTACAAAGAAAAAGATGAAAAAAATATTATAATATATAATTATAATACTATATTTATTTGTCGCACTTGGATGTACATCGACAAATTATTTTACAAACCTCATATGCATCATCTTCCTCCTCCTCTTCATCTTCAAGCTCCTCATTTTCAGCATCACTCTCGGGGTCTAAAAATGTCCATCCTCCGCTGTCGAAGAATCCCTCAGGGTCGTCTGTTATGGTCTTCATAATCTTCGTCCAGTTTAGAGATTGTACACCTTCCGAATATCGGATGTCGCACGAGCTGAAAAGAAAAAAAAAAAAAAAAAAAAAAAAAGATGAATTTGACAATCGCGAAAATGTCACGATAAATAAATGAAGCAAATCCGAATTTTCCGTACGAAGCAATAATATGTTACTTACTTCAACCATTCCTTCACATGATCCAACATATTCATAGGAATAGCGTTTACCATCGCTACCTTTTTATGGTAATCTTTGAAGACGAAAATCATATCGAAATTCTTTAGGTGGAATTGTACTCTCTCAAAATGAACCAATTCAACATCTTCCAGCGTAATAACAAACGGTGGCTGAAATCAAATCATATAACATGCAGCATACAACGTATTGGGGAAACTTAAGGGAAATTTGTTTGAAATATGGTGTTTATCGAAATACACGCTATTACCCATTCGGTGAGATTAACCAAACAACCGCTGGTCGGTTGAAGCAAAACGGTACTTCTGTACGGCGCACCGGGAAATCCCAATTCTCGGAACGGTGTATCAAATTCGATATCTTGCTTCGTCATTCCTTCGACCTTTATGTTTAATAACACATTCGTCATTGTTTGGTCATTGTGCGTCAAAGTTAAGTGCAAAGCCGAATTGGCCGCCGTTCATTGAATCAACTTTGCACGTACCTTCTCACAGAAGCTCTTAAAAGCGGTTTTCAGCTTGTGCCTCAACTCTCGTTCCGATTGCTCGGCGGCAAGATCGTCGCGATCGTGCATGTGTTGGTGTTTCCCTAAATCCGTGGTAATTTCTCCGACTTCTGTATAAAACTGCACGTCCACGTGTTTTTTCTTCCCAAACATAATGGCGTGCTGAAAAGATAGAAATAATACAATGCACGACTAACATCCGTAATTGGTTAGTTAGTCTCGGTCTTACAATAACCAGAGTATTTATTCTCCTCCAATTAAAAACGACAATTCAATTATCTCTGCCAGTAATCCTTTGAGTAAGCATGTACCTTTAAGTGAAAATGAAGCAGTATGATCATTTCACCATCGCACGGTTGGAAGAAGGCATTCTTAATGTTGTTATAAAGTATGTCCACTTTGTCCCCGCGGACTGAGGTGTAACGAAATCCGTTGGCGTGTGCTTCTAAACCACCCGTCATTCTTTTCGTGACGATATTCGGTCGAATATACAGGTCCTTCAACTTCGGATTTCCCTTATTCTGCGACAATATCAGAGTATCCTGTTTCACGAGGTCCTCCTTCTCCCTTTCTTCCGCTTCTCGATTCTTGAATTTCTTCTGCACCTCCTTAATCAGTCTGAAGGCTGTGTTCAAGTTCGAGGACGGCGCGGAGATTTCACCGGGCTCTTTGGTATTCGTGCTCCGATATGTCACCTCTTTGACAAACGTCGCGTCGGGTTGGGGATAAGATCCACCCTCGTTCCGACCCATCGTCGCTCCGGGATGGAAGAAGTTGATTCTGAGATACGTATAATCTCCCTCCACGGACTGCGAGATGTTCTTGATCGTTGATATGTGGAAGGGTACAGGAATACCGAAAATAGGTAGAATCACAGTTTCGTACTTCTTATCCACATACAACTTCAACTCCTTCACTTCCGGCTCGCGCGGCATGTGACTCAAGCTTTTGTACGACACTGTCGACTTGCGTATCTTCTCCTGTTCTTTACCGCCGGACTGCTGGGCCAACCGAGCCTTCGCGACTGCGTTCAATTGTTGAGCCAACTCCTTCTGATGCTGCTTTCTCTTCTCCTCCGAGCTGTGTTCGGTTCTCAGTTTAGATTCTATCACGGCCGTTCTCTTGCCGCGTCCTAGGATCTCGGGCTTTGGCTCGTTTTCCTTTCCGCTCCCCTCTTCTTCCTCGTCCTCGTCGTCCTTCACGTATATACCTATGTTTTTCACTTTCTTCTTCGACGGTGTCAAATTAGAGGCCGGCTGTCCCTCGTTTACGATAACCGTGTCGCCTATGAAAAGGGCATACGTCTTTCCCTCCTTATCCGTTGCATCCGGGTTCGAGAGATTTGCGAGACCGACATTCACATTAAATACCATGCCCTTCTTGGCTACTGCATGAGTCTTCGGGCCCAGTAGTAAAGAACTTTCTTTGAATTCGATGCCCATGGCAAATCCAAAATTCTTGGTTAAATGATTCATCATCTCTGGTTTTTCATCCTTTACAAATTTCACACCGGTCTCGTACACCTCGCTAATCTTTGTGCCTGCAATCAACTTTTTCAAGATCTCCTCCTCGAGTTGTAACAGGAAATTGTAATGTTCCTACGTAAAATGTAAAACAAACGTAAAAAACGTGCACGAAGTACGAATAAATTTCACTTTACGGCTTTACGGTCGGTATGGCAAGGGCTTGTCACTATCATGACACTAAGGCCCTTGCTTCCTACGTACCTCGATTGTCTTTGTGGGATTGACCAACAAGGTCCTCACTATATTTGAACAATAGGATTTGTAACGGGCGCCCAGTGAACAAACGATGACACCAAAATGAAGAATATTTTTGTCACTGACAACGCTAAATTTTAGAGAATAATTGCCGCCGCTTTGTATAATTGCAGGATAACACATGTCCACTTGCGTAACATCTACACCAGACACATACTTTTTATTCGTAATCGCTGCATCGACACCTTCCGCCAATTTCGAGTGCTTGACTTTCTGAAATTTACACGCGATACAATTCCTCTCTCTCTCTCTCATCTATTCTCTTCCATTTTATACAAATGAAATACAACTGAATAACTGTATAGCGGATGTAAAATTAAGGAGAGAGAGAGAGAGAGAGAGAGAGAGAGAGAGAGAGAGAGAGAGAGAGAGAGAGAGCGAGAGCGAGAGAGAGAGAGAGAGAGAAGAGAGAGAGAGTACCTTATCTGAATCTATAATTTCCATTATTTGATCCTTCAGATATTTATTGAATACATCTACAGATACCAGACAAGCTTTCTTTATGGTGAGTATCTCAATGTCTTCTTTTGCACACATAACATAGGCAGCCGCAGCGCTTACATCGACCTGAAATCGATCAATAGCTCATAAAACTTGACGTTTCACCAACTTCTGAGACTGAGCATTCCCCTGTGTCATTGATCTAAGCAGAATATGATATTCTGTACTTACTGTATCGAAAGACTCTGTCTTCAAGGCAGCCCTCCATGCATCCATAAAGGCACCCGGATAATTCTCCTTTGAAAATACTCCCAGAGTTCTGCCCTTCTTACTCTCTTTTATTACCTCGATGAGTTTTGTAAAATTTGCTCTGTCTTCGTCACTCTTTAAGAAAATATTCAAACAATTAATTTCTCTCCAACACTACTACTTATAACCTTGCTCGATAAAGTTGCTTCATGCGATGCAATATACTTACTCTGTCCCGTACAAACAATTTTACAGACGGTACTCCTGTGTCTTCTGTTTTTTGGTTCTCCACTTTTCTCAAGAATTCAATTTTCTTTTTGCTAGCCAAAAAGCTGATAGATTCTTCCGCCAGAATCATTATTGTGTCTGTAAGCTCATAACTGAGCAGCCATGTCTGAAACGGAGCAACCCATGTACTACACACAGCGTCATTATGTTTGTTAATTAGATCGGATCAGATGATATACGATGATACAGTCAAGTAATATCAATTTACAAGTCTCACACAGATCTGAAGTACATGCCTGTAATGCTGTAGACTTGCTATAAACAATATCCTCGTCGGTACCGACAGCAGAAACGAGACAATCCATTTTGCTAAAGCTATCGTCAGTGCCGACTTCTCCATCCTATTGCAAACAAAAGAATACAAGATGCGAATATAATATGCGTGCACAAAAGTTTGCAAGTCTGGGAACTGGGATCCAAATAGGAAACATCGCGATATCGAACGCGATACACTCCACTCACCTTCCACGCGCCGTACAGGCGTTTCATACGCCGAAAAAACGTATCTTTGTCGAGGGACACGTTTGCCATGGTTCAACACACGACGTCAGGCGCGTAACTGTGTAAGATGCGTCAGACGTGAGTTTCCAGTTAGTACTGGCGATGTAGACGGTATAATGAAACGAGATAATCTAAACTCGAAATATATTTAACCGAGAAGAAAATGCATTTAACCTTATTACATCTTTGTACTTTGTGCAATTGCTTACAATTTACCAATTTACATACTACTAGCAGAGAGAAGAATGAGAGCGGCCACCGGCCGTATTTTGGGGGGATACGGCTAGGCGCATTTTAAATACGCCATCTGACCAAAATGCGCCTAAACTACGTCCGCTAGGCGCACTTTCGCGGTGATAAAAGTAAAATGCGCCTAGGTTCGTGTCCGAACTACTTTCATGCAATGGATAGTAGATTAGAAAAAGACAGACAACAGACAATCGTTCCGTCTTTGTCTCACTACTGAGCGGCGCGCGGCAGTAAACACGAGGCGAGGTAGCGACGATCTTATCGCTAAGCGAACATCTCTCCGCTTTTCTTTCATCTTTCACGCTCCAGAGACATCAGAAGACGCGGTAGCGTCTCGTGTCAAGGGAACGTGCGAAGCGAGGAATTATTTTTCACGCACGCGAGGTAGCACATGGGAGACTAGACGAGCGTCGACATATTATCTGTTTCTTTCCCGCTCGTCTAGCTTATTGACTGCGTGAGCCGCGAGATTTTTCTCGCTACTTCTATACCTCGCTCTTTCTCTCTCTCTCTCTCTCTCTCTCTCTCTCTCGCTCGTTCTTTCTCTCTCTCGCGCACTTGCTCGCTCTTCCTCTCTTCTCGTGTTCTTACGGCTTGATTAAATATATTAATTACATGACAATATATATATAAATAAATGACACATATATAGTGTATATGTATATAAAGAATATTTAGTATTAATGCACAAATAAAGAAGAGAGAATTATAATGAGAGACGAAAAGTTAACAGAAATCCACTCTTAGCCAATATATACATCTTTTAAAAATGATTTGTTATTAAAGTATATGACAGAATAATTTATTTATGCTAATAAATTTAAATTAAAAATTAAATGAAATGTTATTTGTTTTGTAAAAGATATTCCATTGTTACATTTTTCTTTTCGTAGCAAAAATAAATTTAGTCCAGTAAAGAAAAGAAATTAATTTTATCATCATATTTCAATTACGACTTTATTATTTAATTTTACGAATAGATAACGCGCATATTGTTGCTCAACGGAAACCGCGAGAAAATGGTGATTTCCGTCAAAAAATAAATGCAAACTTTCTAATAATATAATAATTTTTTGACGTAAGTGCCTGTTTTTATAGTATAACCTGTTGAATTTTATTAATTATTAATTCAGCATGTTATAGTATAAAAATATATTTTAATATAAAAATTAATGTAATATTAATTGTTTCCATTTGCAAGAAATATGGATAGAACAGGATAGGTTGCAATGATACATAGGAAGAAAAAAGATAGATGGATAAATAGATAGATAGATAGATGTAGAGATAGATATAGATGGATAAATAGATAGACAGATAGATAGATAGATAAATAGATAGACGGATAGATAGATATAGAGAAATAGATAGATAGATAGTTAGATAGTATAGAAAAAAAGATAAATAGAAATATAATTATCATTATTATTATTATTAATGTTTTCAGTTTCAATAGAACATTCGCTTAAACGTAAGTCTTACTTAGGTCCAGTTTCACGACTTATATTATATTAACCGAAATATATTATACGACTTATATTATATTAACCGGAATATATTATACGATTTATATTATTTTAACCGGAATATAATTCGTTAATATTAGAAGTACCGAGCGGTTATTTCTGATCGTTTCTATTTTTTAAATTAATATCCTGTTTCTTTAAGATTACAGGATTTTTGTTTTGAGGGTTTGTTTAATGTGATGTTTGTAAAGAATGTATATAAATTTCTACATATAAGATTAAAAATATGAAAAATATTGCAATGAAAGCAAGGAGGTTCCACGGTGCTCACGATATCTCAATAACTATTTGACCAATCGACTTGCAACTTGGCAGCATTATAAAATAGACTTCTCTTTACCGTTTTAACTACAATTAACCAAATTCATTAATAATTAATATTTTTTATTAAACTTTACCGAGAGGCCAGAAATAGACGATTTTTGTTCTAAATGCTACCGTTTTATTATTTGTGTTCCGATTGTAGCTGAGACGATAGCTATACTTATAGAAAATAAAAAGCTATTTTAAATAATTGTGTAAAATTAAATCACACACATTTAGAAATTCCTTGGAATCGTCTATTTGCAACCTCTTTGCTTTTACTGCAATATTTTATATATTTTTAACCTTACATACTTGTAGAAAAATGTATATATATTCTTCAAACATCATTAAGCAAACTCTCAAAACCCGTAATCTTTTAATCATGTGATCTTTTTCGCTTCCGCAAAAAAAATTAACAAAATATACGTATTTTTTGTCGGGTTCAATAAGACAACTCTTTAAAAGCCTATCTCAACAAAATTACATAATCTCATCATTGATATGCACAAGGAAATCAACCAATCCGTACAAGCGTGCCTTTTATATTAGACATATTTTACATTTAATTAATCTGTTTCCTTCTCTAGAACAAATGATCATCAAAGGTCAAGATAACGTCAAAATTATTTTAACATAATTTTGACATCATCTTCACTTTTATATAATTATTTGTTCTACTTCAGTTATGCATATGAACAATATGACTATGCAAGTTTGTCTCAATAAGTCTTAAACTCCGGTTAAAATAAATTATGAAATTAAATCTTAGCGTTTTTCAATCATCGGCATCTTTCACGATGTTACGATTATAAATATTATCTATATAACCAATTGTAACCTACACAATGGAACGCTCTTCGATTGAACCGATTGAAATTGCTCATATCAGTTATCAATGATATATGGCCTTTCATTACATTCTCTAAGTTTCAATTGTTAATTGCACAATTCCTTTCACAAGTCAAAGATTAACAAGCTGATTTAAAACATAATGCAAAAAGCTCGAAAATAAATGCGAAGCAGAGAAGAGATTAACAATGATTGATTATTATTTAATATGCAACTTACATCAACATGGAATGTCTAATTGACTTAATGTCTCGAAGCTACTGAATATGAATTTCTGCTCAAATCTCTTCCTTTCTGTAGGAAGTTTTTGGCTGTTTCGGTTACTTTTCTCTACATTTATATTGATGAGTTGAAGCACTTGTTTCTACGAGATGATTAAAATTCGGCTGACTTTACGAGTGTTAACACTCGTAAAGTCCATTGCTCTTCCTAACTTCTTAAAGTTAGGGCGAGTGCGATTAAGGATACGTATAGCCTGCTCTTGTTGAGCAAGCAAATCGTCGAGATAATCCATGATATCGAGAAAAGACGACTGGATTATTCAAATATGATCGATCACGTCGTTACGACTAAGAATCAACGTTAGCGCTTGAGCTGAACAACAGTTGCCAAATTAGAATTATCGCAGTGCTCAGAAGCAAGCGAATATGAAGAGTCCTACTGATGGACTATGTTTAGCAATGCGACAGTCAAACAACAACGATCCCTTAGACTCCGATCCGGCTCGAAGGACCAAAAATGTGGCCGCGTCAGGTGGTTGAACGGCCGTGACGCAGGGATGCCAGAACACCCTTGTCAGAAGGATCAGAGTTAGAGATGCTAGTAGACTCGGATCTCGAGCGGCCTTTTCGGGTCGTAAATCCGAACCGCGAAACCCGAGCAACGCTCGTACGAATTAGATCGACGAGCGCTAATGTGAAACGACCTCCGTCGTTTCAGAAGGCCTGCCCTTTCGGACTCAACGGCCAGCAAGATACCACGGTAGAAAAGAAACTGTGGCCAAGCAAAGGATAATGCTGAGCTCTGTCACGCTAGAGGCGATTGAGTCGTTCCTGCGGCGAAACGCCGATGTCCTGTGGACGCGTGAAACGAGAGCTCAGCGTGCTCAAAGACGCGATCGCGTCGCTGGTCAAATCGCCAAGTTCCTCGACGGACGCTTGGAAACAGAGAGTTCACCTATCCCACACGGAGGCGATCAAAGCCCCGCTCCTGAAGCGTGGCAACGCAGGGAACTCACAGCTGAACACAGAAGATTCCAACCATAAAGCCTCAACCCAGCAGGGTATATTAGCACCGCAGTCAATTCAGTAGAGTGCGTTGGTTTGAATCTCGACTAAGCACTAAAACTGCTCTAGGGAAGCCTAGAGAGAAAACGTCGGTAAAGACGGGCGCTACAAAAGTCTCACAGACCAGACACCACGGATTGCCACAATCGGCGTTAGGGCCATGCGAAGGCGCGCTGCTCGCGATCGCGCTCGGTTATATCACCCGGGCGGCCGATTCTTAAGGCTCGTCTACAATAGCTGTAAGAGTAAGGCTGTAACGTAAGCTGTCAGCGAATGAAAATATTTCATTTCGTGTCTTGCAACCTTACAGCCTCATTCTTACAGCTAATGTAGACGAGCCTTTAGCTGCGAGCAGCGGGATTAGTGAGCGCGTCATGTAGCGGCCGCGAACGGCACTAGTGGCCACGCGCGGAGCGTTGGCGGGAGCGCCACGTGCTCGCCTGCGAGAAACCAACGAGAGCCAGGCTGTCCGCCACGCGGCCGCGACTTGATGACAATAATGATGCTGCTTGTGGCAACGTGATGTTATGTCATTGCCTGCGCATTCCCGAACATCTTCCTATGTATCATTGCAATCTATCCTGTTCTATCCATATTTCTTGCAAATGCAAACAATTAATATTACATTAATTTTTATATTAAAATATATTTTTATACTATAACATGCTGAATTAATAATTAATAAAATTCAACAGGTTATACTATAAAAACAAGCACTTACGTCAAAAAATTATTATATTATTAAAAAGTTCGCATTTATTTTTTGACGGAGATCACCATTTTCTCGCGGTTTCCGTTGAGCAACAATATGTGCGTTATCTATTCGTAAAATTAAATAATAAAGTCGTAATTGAAATATGATGATAAAACTAATTTCTTTTCTTTACTGGACTAAATTTATTTTTACTACGAAAAGAAAATGTAACAATGGAATATCTTTTACAAAACAAATAACATTTCATTTAATTTTTAATTTAAATTTATTAGCATAAATAAATTATTCTGTCATATACTTTAATAACAAATCATTTTTAAAAGATGTATATATTGGCTAAGAGTGGATTTCTGTTAACTTTTCGTCTCTCATTATAATTCTCTCTTCTTTATTTGTGCATTAATACTAAATATTCTTTATATACATATACACTATGTATGTGTCATTTATTTATATATATGTATTGTCATGTAATTAATATATTTAATCAAGCCGTAAGAACACGAGAAGAGAGGAAGAGCGAGCAAGTGCGCGAGAG
This sequence comes from Harpegnathos saltator, assembly GCF_003227715.2. Taxonomy (NCBI): domain Eukaryota; kingdom Metazoa; phylum Arthropoda; class Insecta; order Hymenoptera; family Formicidae; genus Harpegnathos; species Harpegnathos saltator. The sequence continues at coordinate 206,403 of NW_020230044.1, read as the reverse complement.
AGAGAAAGAACGAGCGCGAGAGAGAGAGAGAGAGAAAGAGCGAGGTATAGGAGTAGCGAGAAAAATCTCGCGGCTCACGCAGTCAATAAGCTAGACGAGCGGGAAAGAAACAGATAATATGTCGACGCTCGTCTAGTCTCCCATGTGCTACCTCGCGTGCGTGAAAAATAATTCCTCGCTTCACACGTTCCCTTGACACAAGACGCTACCGCGTCTTCTGATGTCTCTGAAGCGTGAAAGATGAAAGAAAAGCGGAGAGATGTTCGCTTAGCGATAAGATCGCCGCTACCTCGCCTCGTGTTTACTGCCGCGCGCCGCTCAGTAGTGAGACAAAGACGGAACGATTGTCTGTCGTCTGTCTTTTTCTAATCTACTATCCATTGCATGGAAGTAGTTCGGACACGAACCTAGGCGCATTTTACTTTTATCACCGCGAAAGTGCGCCTAGCGGACGTAGTTTAGGCGCATTTTGGTCAGATGGCGTATTTAAAATGCGCCTAGCCGTATCCCCCGAAATACGGCCGGTGGCCGCTCTCATTCTTCTTTCCGCTACTAGCAGCAGAGATTACTGCGCAAATTCGACCGCCAGCGACTGGCAGCGATTGCAAGCGCGAATACGATTGGATTTATACAGGTTTATAATCGAACCTTCTTCTTCAACCACGCAACACCCGCGATGTACAAACCGCGATGCCGCGAATTGCTCACCTCCACGAACTGTGAAATCTAAGATGTACGGTGACTGCAAGTGCACAGGATGCAACCGCTAGAGCAAAAGGTTGTGTGGGGGTCGAGTGGACTCCCGCTCGACTCGGCCTTTCAACCCCGCAGCAAGGGTGGGGGGGGAGAGTGATAGATGTAGAATTACAGGGGCACGGCACCCGCACCCTGGTTGGATGTGTTCCCTCGCGGCGCTCGAGGACAGACCTCGAGGGCCCCCAGTGAACCGACTCGAAAGATAGGAAGAAATGCTTTTCTTTATTGCTTACACTTGGCCCCTCGCGCGGGGCGCGCTCGCTCGCGAACAAGAGACGGTAGACGGAAAAACAATACCGCATACTCGCCGGCGTCACCGCGCAGGCACGCGGAACGCACGTGATGCTCGCTCGACGCGGGAACTCGCAGCGGTCGCGCCGAGGTTCCACGTGTTTGGAAATGAAGAAAAAAAAGAAGAAAAGAGGAATAATACACCAACGACGGCTACCGTGTAGCCACGCGGAACGCACGTGATGTACGCACCGCAACACGACCTCGCAACGGTCGCGCCGAGGTCGACACGCACCACACGCGGCAACGCACGTGGAACCCACGGCCGAGCACGTGAACACGCGGGGCGCAAAGCCGACGACCGGGCCGCGCAAGGGCGACCGCGAGATCGCAAGGGCCGCTTGCCCGAAGGCCCGCTCGAATAACACCGGGCGGACGGCTCTCCGACACGAGAGGCGGCCGCGCGCGCGACCGCGAGGCGTAACACAGACACGGCGCGCGGGAATCGAACTCGCGCTGCGAATAAATGGCGAGTCACGCTACACTGAATCACGATAGCCCGCAAAACGACCGGCGGCGCGTTCCGTCCGACGAGAAGCCCGCGACGGTCCGTCACAGCACGCGTCTCACCTCGGAGAGAAAACTTCGCACACGATTGAAACGCACTCCCGCTCGGAGGGAAGAGACACTCTCGCACTGGAAGCACTCACGTGACACGAGCGACTGTTTCCGCTGCCTCCGAGGCGGCAGCGGGTCCGCACTCCCTGCGGCAGGTGGCGGGAGCCGCTCTTCCGCCATAGTTGTGCCAACCTTGCGCACGACTCGATAGCAGAGCGGGAAAAAGAAACATGTTGCACCACCGACGCGACGAGGGCAGCACCGTTGTTTCAAAATTCACTGCCAGTACTGAAAATATACAGTTTGTCACGCAAACTATTGGTTTGTTCTTCGGTAGCTGCATTGCCGAACGAACTAGTGCGACAAGCTCACCACCCACCTCGCACCTCGTGCACTTTGTACAGATAAATAGTTCCACCACGGAAGGAAATGAATCACCGCGATTGGTCGACTCAGCTTCCCGAGTGTCCCGCTTGTCGCGCTGTTCGCAGTTGCGTTAGTATTTAGTTTGTAACGATACACCGATCGTTACTAATCGGGCCGCGCGAAATGCATGTCGACCACGGGTCATGCACCCTGCGCAGGATGCAAGCGAGCGGACGAATTGGCAAGCGAGCGAAAAGAACCGCGAGCGAGCGAGAGAAACAAAGGAGCGAGCGAGCACGCGGGACACGCGCGTGGAGGCAAGGACCGCCTCGGCGCGCGCGGCATGCAGACGTCACGTGTATTCCGCGCCACGGGTTACGGAGGGGGAACGATCCAGAGTCGTACGGGCGGCCGATATAAGGCGCCGTGCGACTCACGAGAGACACCTTTCCTTCTGACGTCTCGTCGGAGATAGACGAGACGCCGACCAGCCCGAGAGTTCTCCGGTAGTATAGCGAGTATACTCGTGATTTCCCGGGGCGAGAGTCCTCGCCGCACCTGACACGAGCGTACTCGTGATTTACCGGGGCGAGAGTCCTCGCCGCACGAGCAAGACTGACCTTCGGGGCGGAAACTCCGGAGACCGAAAGACTCCGCACGCGCGCCGATTTTGGGGGCGTCACGGGAGCACGGCGCCGGAATCACGACGACGGGCACGACGGCCGCCCGAGCGAAGAGACGCGAACGAGCGAGCGAGCGAGCGAGCGATCCCCGAACAGACGCGACCGCCGTGTCGTCACGGAGGGAAATCGTGCGACTATAGTCAAGCGACCCAGTTTGCGAACCCACTTACCGCTGCCGTCTCGGCCGACCTCGGCGTGTTATAATTTACTAGCTACCTTATTTTAAATAATAAAGTATTATTTACACACACGCACGAACGTCCATTGAGCACGATCTCTTCCCGCCCCGGGGTTCCGACGGGCCGGATCTCGGCGGAGTCCTATCCAACGCCGTACGCGGGAAGGACTTGCACGAACGCACGCCAGGCGTCACAAGTTATTATGGCGCCGATTACGGGTTGTGTAGTGTGCGCGAGAAATCGTCGCCCGTGATTTCGTGTGATTTTGTCTCGTCGTGGCTGAGTCTCGTGCCTTAAATCGTTGCCGGGAGTGCCGAAAGTAAGTTTTGCTCACGTGTTATGGCGGAATGACGTTCATTCCGTCGCACGAAGTGAAGTGAGATGAATAGTCGGAATGCCGAGGAAAGTTCAATGCGTAAGCGCAGCTCGGTTTTCACGTCGCGGAGCTTCGTTTTCGACTCGTCAACCGAGTCTGGGCTGACGAATTATCATCGAGTTAAACATCGAGGTATGGCATAGTTTTCGTTAAATATTTACTGATGAAAATGTGCATTGTTTGTCGGGAAAGTCGCGAGTAAAGTTTCGAGTAAATTTTTTCTGTCATGGCCGACTTCTTGGAATATTTCAAACGGAACGGACGGTTTCGAAACAGAATATTTTGATTGGCTAGTACGCTAGCGATACGTATTCACCGACATATGCACACATCGAAAATCGCGACCGTTGCATTGCAACGCTTAGTACGTGAATTCGAAAAGCCGACCATGCGTGTTTTCCGCGATTTTGAATCACCAAAGGCGAATATCGGCGTGTGTTGTTTCGTCGAGAGTATCGAAAGCAAATTTCGTGCATTTGTCATGGCGAAGTATCGTCAAGTGGTCGAGAGTAAGAATAAATAAACGAAACCGGGTCGTCGGGAGTGCCGAGTGAAATTACGCGCGTTTGTCGCTTAAGATTTGTATTGTGAGCAAGTGTTGTGAAAAAAATGGCCTGTTAATGTGCAAAGATCAATTTAGTGTTTGTGTTGCGAAAAAGATTAAGTGTCCGAGGATACATTTTGCAAGGAAGGATACCAGAAAACATCGAGGGGTAAGTTTATTTACGTATATCACGCTATAACAATTCGGAGTCGCTGGTCTCGCGATATTGTGTTTATCTCGCGATGATGAAAAGAATTATCCAATGAGAAAATTCATGAAGCTGATCATGATTGTGAAACAAAACATAAGAATCTCATCTAAATATTTTGAAACAATATATTTAATGTTTATTGATATTTTCATTCTTAATAGCTCGTCACATTTTACATCTTAACCGTTAATTTTATTAACCCATTCTGAATGAGCAAACGAAATATTACGTTCAACCCGAAAGCATCAGTTTTTCAAAGAGTCCGCTCGCAGGTCTCTATGATTCTTCGAACTCACTGCCCGTGTAAATGCCTCGTCGATTTTTGGAACTCATGCCGCTTGGGGTAAATTTTAGTATTAGTAGAGTCAGCAAGGGGGCCCCGTGGGCTAGGAGGTAATTGAAGAGCGGTGATAATACCGACTGTTTCAGCTACGCTGAAGATAACACAACATTTATGCCATACTATATTCCAATTTTATCATGGCAATACCATGGTATAAATTACCGGCGATATAAAAATATTATCGACGTATAAATATATATCATCACTATAATAAAAAAAAACTGTTGCATTGCTTGAGCTTCTTTGTGAACTTTTAGAATAGCACTTGTCGATAGCGCTTGTTGAGACAAAGAAAATGACGTCTTATCCGACTTTCTACGATCCTAACCGGAAGTGCGTGAAAAATTAACATTTTTTTCAAAAATGTAAACAATTTTTTCATGCACTTCCGGCGATCATAGAAAGTCGTGTGAGGTGTCATTTTCTTCATCTTAACGAGCGCTACCGATTGCAATTCTAAAAGTTTACAAAAAACGTCTGTCTTAGATTTTCATTAGTTTCATGGTCTCACCACGGCCTCCGTATCGGCCTCCATCAGAGTAGTTTAAGAGTCTAAGAGTCGAGCCCTAAATTCTTCTAAATTGAAATCTTCAAATTCTGAAATTCGAAATTTACAAAATTTAGGCGCTGACGATCGCGCCTCGAGGTGCTGTGGTTTCGATTTTGCCTCTTTTTATCAGAACGATTAGAAGTTAATAAAGTCTACGAGAAATTTTTGCACACAGCGCATCTTGATTGATACTCGTATAATTCTGCAAAAAATATGTAATCCTTATATTCAAGATAGGTATATGTATAGGTAACTAAATACTTTGCTTACTTTTTTCGGTAAGTCGTTCCTTTCTTAATCTTACTACCATTATGTTGATCCAGATGTTATTCAATAACGTCGATATTTTAAAGAATACCAAACACTGCAAAGTTTGAGTAAATCGTTTTACTAATGTTTATTAATAAACATTTCATATAGATTATTTGAATTTATTATAATTTAATATGTGTATTGTTGTTCTTGTGTTGTAATCGTCGCAATTACAGTTTATCGTTATTTACACTATTCAGTATAAAATGCGAGTTCGAGATTAAATCATCGTCGTCATCGTCATCGTCGTCACGCCACTATGCTGATTTATTATTATTATTATTATTATTATTATTATAATTTCTCGTTCTTTCTCTTTCCCTCCCTCCCTCCCTCTCTCTCTCTCTCTCTCTCTCTCTCTCTCTCTCTTTCTCGCTCGCTCTCTCTCGCGCTCGCTCGCTCACTCGCTCGCTCGCTCGCGTTCTCTCTCTCTCTCCCTCCCTCCCTCCCTCCCTCCCTCTCTTCATCCCTCGACTTGTTCCTCTTATTTTCCCTCGGACACTATCTGTCATCGATTAATTAAGTATCAATGCTTGTACTCAGGAAAATGCGTGGGGGGCAGTAGGGCAGTATTTTCGTTATCACTAGTGTTGTTGGTAGTTAATTCTTGAGGGGAACCATTATTCATTATGTTACAATCTAGACTAAAGTAATCGTCTAGTGGGCATTTGTTAATGTTAGGCATGTGATTAACATCGATTCCACGAACTTCGCTTAGCGGTTGCTGTTGTTGCTGGGTTTGAGCATATTCGACCTCGGCGTTGCTGTCGAGATTTTTGTCTGTTTGAGGGGGGGGTGGATAATAGCCACGCTGTTTGATTGGCAGTTGTTCCACCGGCAGTTGGTGTTGCTGTTGCTGTTGCTGTTGCTGCTGCTGCTGCTGCTGCGGCTGCGGCTGCGGCTGCTGCTGCGGCTGTTGCTGTTGCTGCTGCTGCTGCTGCTGCTGCGGCTGCTGCTGCTGCGGCTGCTGTTGCGCCTTCTGCTGCGCCTGTTCCTGCACCGGCAGCTGCATCGAAGGCGGCGGGGGTGGCTGCTGCGGCGGCCGGTGCTGCACTCCATCCTCACTAGTCCACCGGGCTACTTGTTGTTGAGCTTGAATAAATGCATCACTAGAAAATAATAAGATTATACGAGCCCATTGGATCTAGTTCACCGCCACTAATGCTGCATTCGAACGCAGACGTGACAACATTCACAGTAAAGGCCAACGGTGAGAACGGTGAGAAAAGAAAAGAAGAGAGACGTCTCGACGGTTGCGACCTAAGGACAAGGATGTTGGCGCGTTCCTGTGATTGCTTCCCTCTAGAGCTCTGAGCTTCGTTTCTCTCTCCCTCTCCCTCTCTCTCTCCCTCTCCCTCCCTCTCTCTCTCTCTCTCTCTCTCTCTCTCTCTCTCTCTCTCTCTCTCTCTCTTCCTCTCTCACGGACGGTGTGCCGAATAACAGAGCAGAGAAAATATTTTCTTCTTTCTTTCGGAATTCTCCAAAATTTCTTTTCGTTTTTTTGCTCGACGACGATCATGTTTAATCGCGACCAGCTTTCGCGTGAATCGGCGTCAAATTTACTTGACACTCTTCAGATTTAATGTGTAACATTAAGGTCTTTACAAGATTTAAGAGAAATGATTGTCAACGACTGTGAAATCTAACTCTTTCTTGGTCTGGTTCTGGAAAGTCTGAACACGTCACGTGCACTCACACTGACCGAAACGTCAATCAAAACATTTAAAGCGCGTGCAAAGCTCAGCAGCTCGTCACTACGATCGCTAATTCAGATTCAACACTTGTCATAACACACTACCTCCGAACGTATTAACATAGAAAAGTCTTCAGATAAGGATAAGTGCGCACATCGATCGTGCGTAAATCGTCTCGATTGAAAGATGAAGTCGAGAGAGATGTCTTACAGCCGCCCAAACGATCGAGAGACTCGTCCGTTGTGGTTTTACACGAGTCTTGCAATATGTAAAAGCACTACGAAAGCAATATGCGCGAAATATTCGACCATGTCGGCCGACCGGACTGGACTCGACAGAGTATCTCAGATCTACCGAATCTCTCTTTCTCTCATTTGACGGATTTTTGGCGGACGGTGAAAGTTAACCGGACGAGGAAAGCGCAAGATTGTCCATAGTTGTTCGTGAAACGCGCAACATTTCTTTCTCGCTCTCTGCTAGGCTGCACTCGTGATGTGAAATATTCGATAAATCTGAGACACGTTAAAACGAGTTCATTCATCAGACTTGTGTGTTGTTGTTGTTGTTGTTGTTGTTGTTGTTGTTTAGGAGCAACATTCACAGCGCAGAAGCAAACGGAAAGAGCATGCAGACCTTCTCGTGTGCATTTTCGCTTTTCTCTCGTCGAAATTTCGCAACATACATTGCAATCGATTACCGCTCCCGATGAAAACGAACATGATAATTAAGCGTTCGTAATATGCGACGCAATTACAAACGCTTCGCAATTGCGGGCATGCAAATTGAAAGTCGTATGCCGAGTCCATTTATACTTTGCGCAGATTTCAAGTTCTGCAGCCAGTGATAACATGCCTCTCGTGATATACGCGCGATCTTTTACCATCGTTAAACAATATATTCTCGCCGCGATATCGTTACTTTGCCTGTCTCGATACTTCTTCGTTAGAAAATTGCGCCTGTCTCTTGTCAATTCTTTTCACGACACGACGCGCAATACAGTGCGATTTTCGCACATCACGTTGCGACGATATTGTTCCGTTTCTCTTTATCTTTTTTTTTTTCCCTTTCTTTCTGGACAAGACGACATGCACCATCCTTATCTGAGGTATACGCGAGCTATCGTGGAATTCGTGATATAGACATGATATAGTTGACGAGTCGTTATCGGTGGATAATCACTACGTGAAGCCGGGTTTTCGTGATGCAAGAATCTGCGATACCTTTCACAATCGGGTGTTTCACCCCTAGTATTTGAGCCTCTGTCAGGGTCGGCAGTTTCATAGATACCCTCCTCCTCGTGCATTTGATGGGAGTGTTGATGGGTGTGTTGATGGTTGCCGTAAGGACTTCGGGATGTCGGCTGACGGTATCTACCGTAGACGAATCTACTAGCGTCCTCGTCGCGGCCGCGGCTACATCTTCTGCTTCTACGTAGGAAATCCAATCAATTCCTGCATAAGTCGAGCTGTCCCCCTCGCCCCCCCTCGCCCCCCCCCCCCCTCTCTCTCTCTCTCTCTCTCTCTCTCTCTCTCTCTCTCTCTCTCTCTCTCTCTCTCTCTCTCTCTCTCTCTCTCTCTCTCTCTCTCTCTCTCTCTCTCTCTCTCTCTCTCTCTCTCTCTACACGACGCACTTTTCAAACTTTATTTGGCGTTATAATTTACCGCTCTCTAGTCGACATCTCAATTAAATAATAATTACCCGTTGACAATCGTGCTCGTTACGATCACTTAGTATAAACAGACTCCGCATTATCCCTCGAGTATACTGTCCGCGTGTAGTATTTTATTAGTAATTCATTACCAAGTCCTACTTTAGGCGAGAGATCATATCCTCTCTTTTCTCTGTTATCTGCTCACGCGCATCATTGTAATCTACGGTTTCGCAGAACATGGCACGAATATAGTGTTTGATATACATAAATAAATGCGTCGAGTCTGACAGCCTTCTGATGCGCAAGATAGGAAGCAGAATAAGATAATAAATTAACCCTCTCATTCTGAATTTCATTCTCGAATATTTCTAGTTACCAATGTCCAAACCAATTGCATCAGTTCACACGCTTGTTCGTCTTTATTTTGCACTGTTTCTCCGTATTTAATTTCGAACGCGTTAACCGAATTTGACGTAAAATTGATTCTATTTTTGTAATTGCTCATATTCGGGCAAGATAATACATCTTAAGGAGAAAAGGGGACAGGAAGAATAACGACTACAATTATTATTGAAAAGCAAGAAAACTTCTGGGTCTAATTTTGTAAAAATAAAGACGTAATATAGTGCGTTGCGAGTTGAGATGCAATTGAAATAAGGACGATATGAAAATATATTTCGTATATTTTCCTCGAACAACTGATTGAGTATGAGAGGATTAAGATAATAAGTTGGCGAAAGAGGAGAAAGTAAGCAATTCACAGTGAGAGTTATGGCAGCGTGTGAAATGTCTGCTATAAATGTCTGCTGACAATAATTGTGATTAACAAAGTATGAAGAAGCTCAAACGTACCGAAGCCGATCGCTCCGATAAGTAATTCGACATTGTCAAATTGAAGAAAAAAAAGGAATGTCTAATTTACAAATCATTGTTGCTAAGAGTCCAGGAATATTTCTCGGTGTTCTCGTGATGGACACATTCTTATAGCTCGAAATCATTGTCTCCGTATTGCCTCGAAATTAAGATTCTTTGTCTGAGTTTGTAGTCGGAAGCTCGCGTGTACTCGTTTCCTTCGCAAATTCTTACCCTTGAGACGACTCGCTACAGACGGAAGAATCGATTCTGTAGTGTCGATCCGGCTCGCCCTCGGATATTCGAATCTCCTCGGATCCACTCGGACTCATCTGGCCAGTCATGTATCTGATGACAGGATTGATCGTTAGAGTCTCGCAAGTTTCGCAAAAAGACAAGAAGAGAAAGAGAAAAAAGAAACTGTATCTCAAGGTACAGATTACTCGAAAGTGCATTTTGTCGAGAGAGACGGAATATCAAAAACTGTCTGTTGCTATCTTGCTTGCACGCCTCAAAACAGCTATCCTCATCTGTCTTTGCGCACAATTCGAAAGAAACTAATCTTTACTCCGTTTACATGTTTATAACAAATTTCAGTTGCAACCTTCGATTGAAATCATCAACGTAATTATACATTCGCGTTTATGGACTGTTATTTGTTTAGATAAATATTTCTTGTTGTGAAAAAAAAAAGAAGAATAAAGAGAGAGAGAGAGAGAGAGAGAGAGAGAGAGAGAGAGAGAGAGAGAGAGAGAGAGAGCAGAGAGCAGAGAGCAGAGAGCAGAGAGCAGAGAGCAGAGAGACGAAAACAACCAAAGACTTACGTTATGACATTATGATTGTTAAATGACAATGACCTACGAGATAATGCCTGTTTCGACTACTTGATATCATTTCCTGTGTGCTCAAGTCAAGTAAAATCTCGAGAGGAGAGGGGAGAATGCCTGGACTTCTGAATCGCACGGACTTTTTTACCTCGCAGTATGATGCTCGAGCTGACGAATGATATCCTCGAGATTACGTATACGGATGGTGCCGCACGGCGGTTGCAGCTCCTCATCTTCCTCTTCGTCCTCCTGGTTGTCGATGCCATTGTCCTGGCCGTCGGTGTCCTTGCGATACATGTCGGGATAGCCGCACTCGGCCAATGATTTGCGCAAGGCGTCTTCGTCCAGATTTCCGCTGCCCGAAGGAGTACCGGAATCACCGCGGCTCGCTGCGTTCTTCAGCACCTCGAGTACGTTGTCGTGGTAGCTGTTCAATTGATTCAGGGTCCTTTGCACGTCGAATCCGCCGCTACTTAGTCCTGGCGAGCAAGTGTCTCGAGTTACCGCTCCATAACGAAGACTCTTGGCACGAGTTTGTGTTTGTGAACTCTCTCATGCGCGATCTGCCTATATCCTCTTTCTCTTTCTCTCTCTCTCTCTCTCTCCCTCTTTGAAAAATATAACTTACTAGCCGTTGTTACTTGATTTGAACATGTATCGCGAAATGTAAAATTGACATCTCGGGTGATTAATCAGCGCATGAGAGAGTCAAGTCCTTCTTCTTAGAGATAGAAGATCCTCTTAAGATAGACCTTTTATATATATATATATATATATATATATATGTATATGTATTAACCCCTTATACATTTGACAATTTATACCATTACGGGGGGTATTTACTATGGCACACACGCTTAGTCACTCGATTCTCTGTGGTAACTCCGTGATAACTCACCGAGTGTAAAGCAGAACTACGAAATAGAGTCGAGGCGTAACTTATAAAGGTTATTAACGTTCGTGAAGGATCGATGCGAGAAGCTCGTACTTCTGAACGGATCGAAAGTTAACCGTGCTCTGTCTGAACGTGTCTGAGCGCACTCAGGACTCCGAACAGTACGACTGACTTTAGGATCCTGTGTTGCAACAGGCGTTAAATTTAACAGGCGGATAACAGTGAATGACAAGAGAGAGTGCATGTTTATATAACTTAGGCGATAACTTGGATAACCACAAGCTCGGCTAACGATCGTTCAGCTCGAGCTCCCGTCACAGCTACTCTTCACGCCGACACATCGTGAGTCATCACGCCCACTTGTTGTTACAACTATCAGGCATTACAATACCGTAACCACCGTGTTTCTTTAAAATTCCCTTCTCAGGCAACTTTGTGTGATTGTTTGGTGGAAGATCAATGAAAGAGACAACCTCCTCTGCTCCCGTACCTCCATCTTCCTCCTCCTGCTGTTTATGCTCCCTGAAAAACGGATCGCGCACATGTCAGCGGTTCACCTCGATCCTCGCGTCTTCGATGTAAAAAAAAAAAAGAAAAAAAAAAGAGAAAAGAAAAAACCGTGCTACTCTTCATTTTCGTGAAAAGAAAGAGGTGCGGCAGCTCAATCGAGTCAAAATCGATTCAAGAGTGTTCGAGCATTTGCGTCGTAAAGTAAGAGAAAAGAGAAGTTTCCAATCCTTAGAGACTCCCATTTACAACATTGTCCGGCGTTATATGATACTTACTTGTAACAAAGAGTATCGTTATATATCAATAATCCCACACGCGTAACTTTTTTGTTTTTCTGTTTTGTTTTTCTTTCTTTTTTTTTTCTTTTTTTCCTTTTTTTTTCCTTTTTGGTTATTAACACGAGGAAACGTTTCGTCGTTTCGTCGTTTCCTTCACTGACGCTCGCGGTATCAAGTGCAGATATATCGAATAAAAGCGTGCGAAAGTTCAAGAGTTCGTACATATTCCTTGGAAGCGATAGGTAAAAGACACATGTCGCCAGCTGTTGCGATTTGTTCAACGCGACTTACTGCCTCAGCGTATACTTTTGTGTGTGCTCTTTTCACAAACTGGGAAAGGGAAGCTTGCATTTTCGGCGGCGACTCGTGAGAAACAAATTGCTTCAGTTTACGATAGATCCGATAGATTGCGGTTCAACAACGGTTTGCTTTGCGCAAACAATACTTGGTCTTGAGCGAGATTCGAACCAAGAGACATTTTTTTTCTCGGTGGATTTTGGTGGCATGACATTAAGGGGACTCGACTCGGAATCGAGTTCTCGGCTGTTACAATTGATCAATATCTCGCGTTGATTGACCAAGCTCGCGTCTAGTTAACGAAAATGACCGTTGACCGATGCTTTCGGCACGAGGTATGAGGACATCGAGCGCGAGGGATCAGCTGTCCGCGAAAATACGCACAGCACGGCACGGCGGTGATTAACGCGGGATTAATAATCAATGACAATTAAGAATTAATGAATAACGGCTGACGTCATGGCAGCGTCGCGTCGCATACAGTGTCCCAGATTCCACTGCCGACTGCCCTGCAGGAGAGAAGGGAGGTGGAACAGCGGATAGTATATAACGATACTGGGGCCGGACACCTCGCACTAGTGCACCCCCATCTCAGCATGCAGTGAATGAAGAAGAAACAAGAAAAACAACAGCATAATAGTGAAACGATAGAGATGTTACGTTGCAGTAGGGACAGCAATAAGCATGCGTAGGGATCGAATCGTTCGTTATCCGATAATAACGGTTCGACCGCAGCGTGTGTGTTGTATGCTTTCAGCTGAATTCAGTCGAGATTGCGAGATTAGTGCAGCAGATAATGGCTTCGTGCGAGTGTTACAAATTACGAGAGAGAGGAATCACGCGCGCGCGCGCGTCGAACCGCGAGAGCGACGCGTGGCTATTCCGCTTCCGCCGGCTATTTCCGTATCGTATCGTATCGGGGCGCAAATGAATGATTATAGGTGATCAATGATCGGTCGAATCGGAACGATCGTTGATGATGCTTCGATGCTTCGATGTGGTCCAAGTAAGGAATAATAACCGTTGCACACGATTACGTACGGACGCGCGGCGTAACTCTGTCGGCATTTGACTGTTGAACGATTTGACGAACTTGGGACTCGGAGAGAGACTTTAACGAGACGATCGACAGGCCGAATACCATGCTCCGCCATGTTGTGTGCGGCCAATTGTCACGAGAAAGCCGGCGGGTCAAATCGACGTTAAAACGGAGAAAAGAAAGACGGGACTCCTTGTTTGGACCAACGTGACAGTGAGGAAAACGGCGAGACACATGAGACTTACTTGACTCTTGGCCCGTCGGTGGCGGCGACGTTATTCGGGGGTCGAAACAGCACGCGCTGGGTCTCGCCGCGGCTAGAAATATACTAATATAGGCATGCCGCGGCTATTCTTATTAACCCTCAATTACCGTGCACACCGTTGTTTAACCTGTTGTACTCATCTCAATTCTGACCGCGACCAGGAAACGCGAACATTTTCTCCGCACACGGTCTCTCTCTCTCTCTCTCTCTCTCTCTCTCTCTCTCTCTCTCTCTCTCTCTCTCTCTCTCCCCTTCCCCCCTCTCCATCCCTCCCTCTCCCCCACTCCCCCTCTCCCTATCTCCCCCCCTCCCTGAATACGCACGGAAAATGTTTTCTTCGCTTCGTTTATCCACTTACGGAATAATTTTTTTCGCCAATTCGTGTCGTAGCGTGTCAATGTGATACGTAACCACGGTAAAGATCTCACGATAAAAGTTTACAGTATTTGCTTTCTTTTTTTAATTTTTCGAGAGCACGTGTGAGAGGGAGTGCACGCGATAGCTTGCTTTTTTCTCATTAACGTTAATACTTAATCTGAATTTAGGATAATTTTTTGGAAAATGATTTTGTTCGAAGAGAGAAATAAATTTCCAGGTCGACATGGTGACGTTCGGAATATACGTCCACGAGAATAAACATAACAACTGTGTAAATCGCGATGAATGCAACTCTAGAATACTCAAACTGAACCACCTGTACTATAGGTTCAGCGTTGTGCCCTTCGTAATAATTGAGGATTAATAAAATTCTGTAACGCTGGCTTCCACTTCTTTACTTTCGGAATAAAAAAAGAATAAAAGATCAAACGGCGCTCGTAATTTTCTGTCGTTCGCGCGCTTCGACGTCATTGCTGATAAACACAAAATATCTTAATTATATGTTTATGTTCTTTCTCATATGCCGAACGCGCGATTTATCTCGATTATTAGAGTCAAAAATTTTCGAAAAGTCCAATTATGATACTGTTAAAATTTCGATCACTCTGTAATACGTGCTAGATCAAAGTTCCTGAGAAAAGGACTCGTGTAAAAAAAAAAGAAAGAAAAACATATCTACATATGCTAATTTTAAATTTCTGCTTAATGATATGTCATTTGGACATATTTTCGTAATCCTTGGAAAAATTTTATCTTGTACTCCTAGAATATCATACAATTTACCGTATCAGGAAAATCATTACAAAGCGCATACTAAAGCTGATGTGAAATTGAGGAGTCGACATTTACCTGAAATAAAAAGGCATCGGACTCCAAAGTCACATTGATCCAAGCAGACCTTAGCTCAGTTTTTACAAAAGCTGTTTGCGCAGTTTCAACAGTAAGCGTAATTTGTTACACAGGATGGGCCAAAAGTATCATGGGAACCTCACACGAAGAAAGGAAAACAGAGAGAGAGAGAGAGAGAGAGAGAGAGAGAGAGAGAGAGAGAGTGTGTGTGTGTGTGTGTGTTTCGGAAACTGGTAATTTTGGCCCTTCCCGTTGCTACTAAATTACAAATAGATACTGCAGACTTCGTTCATCGCTATGCTACAATGTTCCTCGAAAACGATCGAACGACAGAAGCATCTCGAGCTGCAATCAATTCTACATCATACATTGAAAACAGAAAGAAGAGAAACGGATGATACTTGTTTGTACATTGGTAGGACGAATTCTGGGACATCGCGATGAATCGCGACAAGAAGATACGCTTTGACATGCATGTCGCGAAATTCGCCGATCGCGGGAAATGATGAGAAACAAGATGTAAGATGTAATGTGAAACAAGATGTAAGATGTAATGAGATGTTCGTATTAATGTACACTCATGTGTAATGGAGTAGCTCGCAATGGAGGGCACCGCGAGGACGGCTTTAATCCGAAATTTTAAGAAAAAAAGAAACGTCATCTTGCTTAATCGGGACTCGATTAGGATCGTATTGAAATCATAAAAATTTATCCGTCATTTTCTTTCTCGGATCTCGGACTCTTTTTCTCTTCCTTTAACATTTATCAACGATTCATTAACGCAACATTCAAGCTTCAAAACAAGAGAATTGACCAATTCTCTCGAACGAGCACAGGCACGGTGTTATCCAATTTTTCATGTGGGACATTTAGAACTCGCTTTATATCGCAAGTCACGCATAGTCGCGAATCCTTGGAATCAATTCCATACTCGGAGTATGGATACACCCATAGAAACTCACTCAAACTCAATTTCTCAATATAAATTTCCGACATCCACGCGATCGCGTTAAAAAACACTCTGTAACCCAATTTGGTCACCGACTCGCAGAATAAGCAACGAAATGATCGTCGTACCTGTATTGAGGCATTCTGCCGAAGGTAAGGATCTTGTTGACGGTGTCCAGCGCCGCGGCTTCCGCATGATGATTGCCAGAAACGCCGCTGTAGCTCTTCTGCGGCGGCTTCTTTGAGTATGGCGGGTCATACTTCTGGACGGTGCCCTTTCTTCTGCGGGAAATGCCCCGATTATGATGACTTACCGACTCAAGTCGCAGAAATAAAATGACGAAGCGCATGCAAGCCAGCGGAGGATTCGTCTCGAATATCGAATAAATTTTGGGGATTTTTCATCATCAAACGTCAAGAGGGACCATCAGATCGCGGCATTGATGCGTTAAAAGTCTTCAGTAGTCATTAGAGTTTAGCTGCTATGATGTATGACTGATTATTTGGAAGTAGTTAGTAGTTGTAAAATAAAGGGCTTAGTTTTACCGTTAATTAAATGTCAATCAACATCCAAGAATTACCTGGGGAACATCCAATTGTTCCGTAAATAAAATATAGATGTGTGTAAATACTGTTAACAAAAGATAGTTGATCGATACATTTCGGACATACGACGAGCCGGCGAAAGTGCGGATTTCGAAGAAACAACGCTTATGTAAACCCAGTAATGTCAACATCTTCCATAAAGCTA
>NW_020230044.1:167500-187500 GCF_003227715.2 Harpegnathos saltator | reverse complement strand
GTGGAATTGTGCCGTTTAGTTAAGTAAGAATCTGCAAGTTTGAGGTTACGGAGTTTCGTAATCCGAGTAATGTCCGACAGGTACGTTAGTGATAGTCTTTCAGAGTTTTGATTCTCGGATTTCGTGATTCACACTCGTATCTCAATACTCAAATACCTAAAATTTTAATTATCTAAGAATCCTACATAAGTGATCGAAAGAAAATAAAAATCCGCAGCATCTCTTTTACAGCATCTATGGATCCAACAATCTGAAGATGTATAAAAAGATCCGCGGACTTGAAAATTCAAAGATCATATAGTTATAGAACTCTGTCCGCATATTCTATTTGGAAAAAGGCAGCTTCCTTCAACCTTTTCGGGATTTCGAATATCTCTTTTTCTTCTTCGACATAATTATAAGAGTTGAACTAAATGGTGAATAAACATCTACACGTCTCCGTGAACAATTATCGAGCAAATAAGTCTTGTTTTTTAACGTCGTCGAAACATTGACCTTTCCGTGAAGTGTCCCAGTGAGAAGACTCCCAAAAAACCAATCGTACTAATTTGCAAGCGCCCATCAAGTTGCACACAGTTATTGATAATTGACGATATCCGATAGGTTTTTCGCTAATCAGCCTTTTTCATGCTTTCATAGGACATACAAGCAGCTGGCACATTGTATAACTTCTTTGATGCTTGCCTTTTGAGGGACGACCAAAAATTTCAACGATAATATCTCTTTCGTTATTTAACATGATTTGCCTGAAGCTTCTCCTAACATTTCGCTTCTTGCGAAACAAAATTCATTAGTCATCTAGTAATTTTTAAGTCGGCGAAAGCAATGTATATATTGGATTCAAAGTAACACAGGACACTGACTAGTTTGTACGAATTTTAAAATATACATTTCTGCCAACTTTTTGTTTACTCAACCAAATAATTTTGTTAAAATTTTTTTAATTATCAATTTTTTTTAATTTTTTTTTAATTTTAATTTTACGATCTTCTGTTGTCCCTCGAAACGCGACGGTCACTAAGATCAAGATTTTTGCCCGAATAGCATAGTCACGATCATAAATCACTATGCCACGAGCACATCCATAGCACACCACATAGTGACAATATTATTTTTATGTATGTAGGCGTGTGTGTGTGTGTGTGTGTGTGTGTGTGTGTATGTGTGCGCGTAAATGATATATAATATATATATATATATATATATATATATATATATATTTATTTATTATGTATATGAGCAGCACAGATACAAAATCAACTGCATCCAATTTTCATCCATTTTTCATCAAATATATACACTTGACCTGATAATACGCAACCCACACGGAAATGCAAGCATTAAAAAATACTTGTATCCATATCAGTTAATAACGGTTGATATAATATTGATATGAGAAAAAAGCTCTTGGATATGTATTAAATAAATGGAAATATATTTACTCTAATACGAATAAGAAGTAATCTAAAATTCCAAGTTGCTAGAAATCAGTTACTAGGACATTATTTCAAGTATTTAAGATCCAAGTAATTTAAGACGCACGAAACGTATATAATTAATAGCACGATCAGAACCAAGGAGCCTCGAGTCCGTGGCGGAACTATAGGACGACTACGCTCTTTCAAAGAACTTCTTAGTGAGGAATCCGAGATGTGACGTAACTGGGATCTAAGTGAATCAAAAGCTAAAGCGTCAACGATCCAAGAACGCGAGCAATCTAGACTTCAAAACACGCTTAAGAAACTCGAGAGACTTGAGAAATTAAACTGCATTCGGAATTCTCGCAACTCATTATCTAAAAACGTCAAAAATAACCCGAAAGGTAGGGTCCGAATGAACAAGAGAGTAAGGTGACTTTTGGAGCTGGATGCAGTAACTTTTTGTTTCTGTGACTCTCGCGTTTACATATAATAAATAAACATCGAGTAGAATAGGCTAATAAGAGCGAATTGGTCAATCGATCGATATTATGAGAGCATTGATGGCTGCGTGCGATGCCTCCTCCTCCACTTCTACCTCCTCCTCCTCCTCCTCCTCCTCCTCCTCCTCCTCCTCCCCCTCCCCCTCCTCCTCCTCCTCCTCCTCCTCCCTTATCATCATCATCATTATCATCATTATCATCATCATCATCATCATCATCATCATCATCATCATCATCATCATCATCATCATCCAGCTAGTCACGAATTACGACGACGACGACGACGAAGATGACAGGCCTTGATCGGGCGATTTGCTGTTACTGTACCTGTAGCAAATAGCCATTAGTGCAAAACAAACGAAGACGAACGTCACCACACCCACCAGCATCAGTACCAGCCATACCGTAGAGAGATTGTTGTTGGTGCTTCCTGAAACGATCAAGCATTTTGTATCCCGTGCATGCGATGTGTACGCGCATTGACCGACCGTGTACGTTGTCATAATATGCGTGGATGTGTATGTGTCGCGTAGTAGTTGCTCCCTAATAAGCTTCTACATCGTCACTCCAATCGTGAAAGCTTCTAATTCCAAATTAACGGAATATCGACGCGCCGTCATCGTTCCGAATCAATCTCATTGTGCCGACGGTTAAGCAGGACGAATAAGCAATTCTTACACACTTGGAGTGGCGATATTTTATACTGTTGTTAATCAGCTGAATCGACATTATTCAATTTTAAAATATTAACGACCACTTAACCTAAGAGTAAAATTCAGCGGCATGGGTATCTAAAGTAAACACGGATTACGAAATATATCAATTCGGGAATTCAAGAAATTCCAATATCTTAAGCGATTAAAGCCTATCAAACCTTATCCGTAATCATAATTATAATCTCTACACAATCAGAAGAATAACCTACGACCTCTCGAGGGATAAAAGCAGGGATGTCGTGTCCGAAAGGATTGAAAGTACATGAAAGAAGTACATAAAAGGGGATCCTTCCTTCTACGTTGTTTCACCTTTTTCGTTTCGCTTGAAACGAGATCGAACGAGTGTTATCGCACGGAATATATAAAAGATAGGCTCATACACACACACACACACACATACACACACGTCTGATTTTATGTCAGCGCAGCTGATAGTACGAACCCAAAAAGATTCTGACTTTGCTCCTTATCGCGAGTCGAAAGTTAATCGAGACGATCAACTTTCAATGGTAGTATGCACGTTGCTAAAATCGAAAAGGCACAGTAGACTTTCTCCTTATCGGAAACTGCACTACTTTCGGCTAAATCGCTTTCCGTCGAGGGAACAGAGACGATTTAACATCAATCGAATGCGAGATGGGTTTACAAAAGTCATACTTTAATCTTTCACCTGGATGTTTGTCTTTACATCGCGATAATCATCATATTTTTGAGTGAAAAAGAAAATGATTTAATGTTTCGTATCTGTAACGTAGATTAAATATCGCTACGATTTAAATATCCTCCTCTCTAATATAGATGCAATTTTTTTTTTCTTTTTAATATCTTTGTATGTGTGTATGCAGGTGTGTGCAGGTGCGCGCGCGGTGCCTGAATTATGTTAGATTAACACTTCTGCTAATTTGCAAATAATAATTATAACTTTGTTGTAACACACATTTTCTCAGATTAAAAATGACACGATTTAACGGAAACTTACCACGTGCAATCCATCGATAATTATTCATCAACTTATTAAAGAATAAAACATAAACTATATATGTGACTATCGAGACTTATGTGACTTATGTGACTATCGAGTATTTCATATTTATATCACATTCTTAAATCCTACAATTAATGGAAACTTGAGTTTATCAGTCGTTCCAGCTCACTTTTTCACTTTTGCAACATGATGATGTATATATTATATCGCAATATAATTACACAATAATGTGATCACAAATAACGTTTATCTATATAAACGATACATACATACATATATACATATATATATATATATATATATATATATATATATATATCCATATCGATGTCTCAATTCAACAAAGTATAACAAAGTGATGTATACATTTCCCACGTATCGTTTTAAATTGAGATCCACATCAGACATTGGGTTACTTGAACATTTTCAAGTATCTCTTGCAAGAATTGACAATGCGAAATGTTCAAAATTGTGATACGGAAGAAAAGAAATCCTTCGTCTTTAGGTTATACATATTTTATACTTATACCGAACGTGTCTTTTCGACGGTTTGTCGTCCTTTCGAATAGAGTCATCGACATGAAAACGATCAATGATCGTAAATGAGCGATAAACTGCTTATATCATCAGATTTCTCTCTCATGCATTTAATCCTGTAGAAAGTACACACGTACACATACGATAAGCAGGTGGTTCGGACATTCGTTGGAATTGCAAACGTTTCAATGATCCGAATCGTCACACACGGCCCGTGTGTTTGCTAGAGCATGTGTTTGCATTAGCAATATCGAAGCGCGGGAAATCTCTCGCGCGGAAGAAAACAAACGGTATCCTACTTTTATCCTTCAATTCAATCAGTGAATCGTGAAAAAAATCATATACAAATCAAATCGTATGATGAATCACAATCATGACTTACCGTAGGGGGTCTCTTTCTTCTCCAGTTTCGGATCAGCTTTACTGACTACTTCGACGCTAGGTGTCGTCGGCGTCACCGTCGGGATATATTGCTCTATGGAACAGTCCGGCCCGCTCCAACCGGGAAAACAATAACACTTGTTGACGTTCGTACACACCTACGAGACAAGACAACTTTGAGGAACGACATGTACTCGCGCGATTCAACGTAATTCAACAGATGACGTAAATCAACCGGGTCAGATACGGATACGGTACGATATATTATTCTCTCCTACTCTCTCGTCAAACACAGTCCTCGTACACAGTCACGAGGAGACGATAGAGAGCTATAATGCAATTGTAACCAACGCGCGACGGTACGGACTTACGCCATTTCCGGAGCATTCGCTGTTGTCGTGGTTACTCGGGCATTTCTCTTGATCAATGTGTGGAAACAAGCTAGTGCATGTCTGATTCACGCAAATCTGAAATGAACAAGAACAAGATCAGTCAGCACGTGACGTCGGCACGAAGATGCACCAAGCATCTTCTTTTTGTTTTGTTGTGAAATAGCTATTCTACGAGAGGCTCGCTTGACTTTGAGAGACACAAGATCCCATATAGATTCTAATTACCAAATTGTCACCGCACGATGTACCATCACGGACCAACCCTGGCATATCCGGTCCGTCCACTTTCCCGGTCGTCGCTCTTAAAAATGGCGACCATTGAGTTGCATGATTCACGTCATTTTTTAGTTATGTAAATAATTGAAATTAACACAATATTACATTTTCATCGTACGAAATGTGCTATGTTAAATACTGATAACTGAGTGACGATAACTGAGCTCGTGAGGCTTCGCGTGGTGATTTGCGTCGAAGGCGTCAAGACGACGATCGTTTAACCTTGTAAACTACGATACAAACGAAAAGTAGTCACGAAAAGAAGAGAGAGTATGTTTTGCTCGCGAAAAGCTTGATGAATTTTTCGACCTCCGAGCACAGTGACCTATCTTGTCTTAAGACGTTGGATCACTCACTTGCACTCGTATTCCTGGCTCTTGATGGAAATTATAGTTCGGGAATAAAAGTCTTTCATCCCATCGATAATCGGTTGCTTGCTTCCTTGCTGACACTGAAGGGATCCGCAACGAACGTTCCTGAAGAAGCAAAACGTCTCTCTCTTTCTCTCTCTCTCTCGCGCTCTCGCGCTCTCTCTCTCTCTCTCTCTCTCTCTCTTTTTCCCTCTCTCTCTCTCTCTCTCTCTCTCTCTCTCTCTTTCTCTTTCTCTCTCTCTCTCTCTCTCTCTCTCTCTCTCTCTCCCGTTTCGACTCGATATCGGATAAGCATCGTTTAAACGTTCAAGACCACCAATGAAATGGAATGGAGATTGTGTGTCGTTGTTCGCGCTGACGATAAGGAGAGATTTCCACAGAGAGAGAGAGAGAGAGAGAGAGAGAGAGAGAGAGAGAGAGAGAGAGAGAATCGCGTGTGTCCGTGAGGATTACGATGAGAAGAAAGTGGTCTTATACTCACTCGGCCTCGCACTTGATCAAGTGACCGGTCGCGTCGGTGCCGCAGTGGCCGTTGATGGAGCCCTTGGAATTGAATTGCTCGAAGCACTGCTTGTCAGCGGCGATTCCGCCGTAACCCCAGACCTGCTCGCACTGCAGATCCAAAGCTGGGCACACCCCGTTGAAACAGTGGCCGGCGTTGTTTGAGCACGGGTTACCGTTCTTCTTATAGACGTCCGGTGGACACTGGCCGGTGTCGCCGGAGCACACTTCCGGTAGATCGCACTCGTTCGTCGACTCGCGGCAAACGACACCGCGAGCTCGGAGCTGCAGAGTTTCGTCGCAAAAAAGGTCCAAGTTTTGATACGAGAAACGGCTTCGGGAGCAGTAGACGACTATCGTCTCGTTAGTGCGCTAATGCTTGTGCGTGCGTGGCTTGTGCCATGCACTGGGTCTTTTACTTCTTCACGCTCGAAACGAGATTCGAGATACGATTCTCACGGAATTCTTACATAGAATGTTTGTCAATTCGTCGAGATTCGCGTCGAGGTTCGCAGGTGTTTTCTTCTTATTTACTCTTACCTTGCAATCGCTGCAACAAGGGCCGGTCGCGCATTCGGCCTCCGTCGTCAATTTGCAGGTGATGGGATCGCAACAAGGATCGAGCTCGTGGCACTCGTCGATCGATCCGCAGTCGCATTGTTCCCCGTCGTCGATTACCCTGTTACCGCATGATCTCCTGACCTCCAACTATTCCCAAAAAAAAAGATTCGATCGATTACCAGGCCAGTTTGAATTTGAGACGAACTTTCGTCTCGCTCTAATTCGCTCTAATTCGCTCGGAGAGTCGACTTTAGCTGCGAGCTCTTCTTTCACTCATTTCTTTTCTTTTCTTTTTTTTTTTCTTTAATCGTGATTTACCTCGTTTGGCTTGTTAAAAAGGCAAAAGGCGTGGCCGCTCTTCAAGGTTTCTATATACTCCGTTTTACTGCACTCGGAAAACTTGTACGGCTGAACGTTCTCCAGACCGACGATGGATTGAGCCATGATGCATCCGTGCCAATCGCGGCAGTTGCAGTCATTCTCTGGAATTGTTCAACGTCCCAACTTTGTTCACACACGTTCACACACGTTCACACACACACACACACACACACACACACTCTCTCTCTCTCTCTCTCTCTCTCTCTCTCTCGCTCTCTTTCTACTAATCGCAGTCGGTTAAATCATATCGGAAATGAAACAGATATAAATGTATGCGAAACTGACTTCCATCGTCGTGGCTCATGCCGATATTGTGACCGATCATGTGAGCCATGGTACCCGCCAAGAGATGAGGCTCATAAGTGTTCAGATCGACGCTGATTCCTACAGATTTCTGGCTGCACACGGTCGCGGGTATCGCCACTCCGGATTCTCCGCCTGCGAACGTCTCACCCCTGTCATTGTAGAAAAGTACACTTTCGATTAGATTAACGGTCCGTTCAAGTTTCAAGAAAATTCGAAAGGACGAGAGGGAGAAACACGAGAATGAGACACGCGTAAGAGGAAGTATTCAAGAGAAAGAAAGAAGAAAGGAAAAAGGAAAGACACACACATGCACACGAAGCAGAGCACAAAGTAGATTTAACCATACCCGGTTACGGGTACGAGCGATGAACTCACGTGAGCAACTGAGTGGTGTCCTGAGCAACTTGATACATTCTCCGCATCACATAATCGTTAAAGTTTAACAAGGCGAGATCGATTTCCATGCCTTTATCGATTTGCGCCTGGTTGCTGCCCTTCCAAGTTTCGATGTATACGACGGAGACTCTAGTGTTTATCGTACGGAAATACTACGAGGAAATCCAATTTAGCACACGCCCCCAGAGCCGCACTTAAGCAATGTGTACGCGCGCGGCCGCGCTTAAGCGCTAAATGTCGTCGTCGTCGTACTACTCACCAAATCTGCGATATTAGCGACTTGGATGGCATCGTGAACAACCTCGGCTCTGGTGCTACCGTTTCTTTTGTCGAACTGCTCGCAAAAACGCCGAGATTAGACGAGTTCAGATTAGAGATCGGATTACCGTTCGGAATCGGGGACGATTTTAACGAGCGCGCGTAGCCGCCTAGCCGTAGCTCGTCTCGTCGTACCTTTCGTACGTACCATGGCTTTATCGATAATGATGGCAGTTTCGATGTATTTGATTGCTTCACGGACGTCTCTTTTGTATCGATCGGAAGTGGTCTCTGATAGCCCGCGGGTGTGCTTCTGCCGGCGGCTCTTTACACGCCACTCAAGATTTCCCGAGTTAGCGCAGCCTTTGTTAGCTTTTGTTCGGGCTTCAAATATAATGTGAGGATGTTTCTGCTAAAAGAGAGGCCTGCATATAGTTAACATTCGCCGACCATCCAGTCTCGTGCCTGCCACTCCCCACGACTCTGCTCCATTTAATTATAGCGCAGCCTAAACTCCCGAGAAGACGACATGTCTAATCCAGGAATAAAATCACGCGAAATTAACCGGCGCGGAAATTAAAGCCGCCAAAATGAACACTCGGGCGAGTCGGTCTCTCTTATTTCGAGAGACCGACTCGCTCGAGAATCTTGCACTATGTCGCCGCGCAAATTACCAAATTCGCTCCCTCCCCCCCCCCCCCACCGTTCGCCGGGAGATTGTTGAGAATTCGACACGCGCAACTCGATTTATTAGAGAGAGAGAGAGAGAGAGAGAGAGAGAGAGAGAGAGAGAGAACTTGGTGCGCCCGAATTGAATTACACATTGCTACGATATATACAAATAATGCAGCCGTAGCTACGCGCGATCGACTGCAATATCTCACACACAGTTGACGAGAAGCAGTTTGACTGACCGACAAATCGCCGCCGTAGAACGGATGAATGACGAAAGTCTCGTTGCCTAAATGAATGACACCGCTGACACCGTTACACGTGTGAAAAGCAGCGCTAGCCCCTGGATAATCCCTCACAGTGCCGTGATAATAACAATGTTCTATCTCCTGCAAAAAAAAAGTTTAAACAATAACGCACCATCCGGATGAGGTGGTGTCAGGTGGCGATGCGAAACTCGGCCTGGATTGCTCGAGATTATTTTTACATTTAAGTATCACGTGAGTTTGGAACTTTATCATATTTTTCGTGCGCGCGCGCGACGCTCTGCTTATGTCTGCTTAACGAGCGGCCAAATAATGCACGCGGCGCTTGTTCGGCACGCTTCTTTTTCACACTTCTTCTTCTTCTTCTTCTTTTCCCCTCTGTTTCCGCAAACCGCGCGCAAGAATTGTACGCCGATTGACCCACGTGTGTCCCCCACCACATGGTGCGAAAATAACTCGCGACACCGCAGCAACCGCCTTCTTTTTTTTCGCTTTTTTTTTTTTCTATTTTCCTCAACTCGACCTTTAGAGCTGCCGCATTGCTCATCATGCCGCGCGCGCATCACCATCGCGATAAGCATCGGTGCGACCGGTAGGTAAAGGTGGATTTTCCAGCTAAACTTGATTTAGCAAACACGCGGAACACGCAGAGTGGAGCTAACTACGCAAACGATTAACGAGACGAATCTTCGTTAACGCGTTGGCGCGTTTGAGCGGGTTTGAGACACGTGAACACCCAAATGTTGTGTATTTATTATTTTACCGCATCGCGTCCGGGATGCCTTACCTGCTTAGACATTTGTTCCGCGTCGTTATCTAAAAAGTCTTTCTGAATAAGGTTCGGAGCTAAAAGTTGCCTGCAACAAAAGCAACGTAAACTTCAAATCTTTGTAAAAATGTGTCAGCCTACGGGGGTTTCCTCTGTACAGTATCACACGCAGTTTTTGAAATTCTTCCGAGGGGAGGTGGGGGGAAAGAGAGGAAGAAAGAAAAGAACGTCAATGTAGGCTATGTTTCAACTAGAGTTTGTAACTAGAATTAAAGTAAAGTTTAGTAATATTAATCGAAGGAACTTACGTATTTAATTCTAAATCTAGGCGAAATTTGTGATTAAAGGCCTTGATCAATAGGGACGTCCGATGAAAGTGCCTCCCTGTCTAGAAATGCCAGCAGCCGCGATTAATCTTCCGTTCATCTCACGTTACGTTGACACTTAATTAATTATTTTAAAGAAGCGTGTCTATCGCAAAACTTACTCTCATTCTGCCTCTAGAATTTTGATATCCTCCGTCTCCGTAACCTCTTTGAGGATACTGAATTGCAACAAAGACAACAATTAATCATTAATCGTTTTTAAGGCGTGTAAGGATAAGTAATATCGCTCTCGGTCGGCTGACGAAAAATTCCACACGGCGCGGCGAACAGCGCGAGAAGGGACCGGGGGAGGGCGTAAAAGTAGACAGCGCGGTACAGCGCGCGATTTTACCTTCGAGACGCCGACTTCTCTCGTGGATATCCCCATTTTCTCGTGATGCCGTAGCTGCACCGGATAGATGATCTGATAGAAATGGCCGCCGATATTTCGTACTAGCTCCTGGTTTTGTCGATATTCGCGTAGTAGTCGTTCGACCTCACCTGAAATCAATTTCCACGTTCAATTGAACGCCTTAATTTCAGCCCCCCCTCCCCCCTCCCCCTCCCCCCTCCTGCCCAGCTCCTGCGCGCCGCCCTCTCGCGCTTCCCTGCGATCTCTAATTTCATCTTGAATGAACATTCGGGCGAACATTCATTGTGGGTGCCGTAAACCGACGGCGAAATTTCGCGCTGTCGCCATTAACGTCCCTCCCGAAAACCGCCAGCATCGAGATTTCGGTACGTACGGTATAACAATACGGTATAATAATAACGGCGGTGACGACGCGTAAGACGACTCTATTCCTTCCTCCTGCGCCTCCGTCCCTCTTTCACCTGTGTGTTAACTCTTTCAATCACTCGCTCAGACTCGATTTCGATTTTGCCCGAGTGAAAGCGGCGGGACTCTTCCTCTGCGGGCTGACGCGGCGGCGGGCGCGGGCGGTTCTACGCGACACACATCTGCCATTCACACAAAATATTCTGCAAAATATCACACGTTTTCACACGTCTTTTACGCGCGATGTTCACGACGGGAAATACGTTTTACGGGTTACGTTTTCAAGCCGCGCGCCAGCGCGATTAAAACGTTTCAAATGGCCGTCGATTTAAAACTGTAGAACCGTCAGTCAGACGCAATTTATAAGTTCAAAATTATCGCCGCATTTCCACCGTCTCCATGCACAGGCGCTCCTCGAGCAATTTGTATTCTTCATCGACATTTTCCCCTATGTCCGCGCTCGTCCGCATAGTCGCGAGAGGTGCCGCTAGAGCACCTTGCATGTTGGAGAATTGCCATTATTCAGATCGACAATAGATATCGATCGCGTTGCCGAGTGCTTCTCTGGACCGATGCTGACTCTGCCATCCCGCCGTGAGTCCCGTTCCGTGCCCTTATTTCGAGAAGTTTGCGCGCGATTCCACGAATTCAATTTCTATCCACTCTTCAGCGTCGCCCAAACACGCCGAGATTACTCGCCGATTAATTTACCAGCGCTTCGCGCTGCGAAACCCCGACGCCCCGGCGGCGATTACCTCCCTCCGCCCTCCGCCCTCCGCCCTCCGCCCTCCCCCGCAGAAACGTCGCGCGAGTACTCTGCGCAAATTGCGATTAATTCAGCCGACAGTCACGACGGACATCGTTATGTTTCACCTCGCCCGGTGACGCTCGTTACATGTCGCGCGCGCGTGGAAACTCGCCCGGTGGTTTCGATTTTCCGTCAGAAATTTCTGACATCCTCCATCCCTAACCCTCCATCCGCGGAAGGAAAGGCATATCGTCGCGGCGCGATTTTCGAGGAATTTCTCAGACACTCAAATTCTAGGATCACTCGGATCGCATTCCTTCTACGCGTTCATTGAATTTTATGCACGATATATGCAACACACACACACACACGCACACACACGATATATCACCGGTACCGCTTCAGACTTTAGCAGACGTATGATTAAACTCTTTAATCCTTCGAATCTCTCCTCCAAAAATTTTCGCCCTTAGACCGCATCCAGCGCACATGTATGTATGCACGTGCGCGCACAGCGCCATGTTACACCGAGTTACGACTTTCGATTCCAAAATTAATTAAGTTACAAAATTGAATTTCCGAATAAACAACAGAGACGTTCAAATGGCATGTGAAATTGAATTGAATCTCGTGTAACGTTGCGTACTATTGCTGCTTACTCGTGTACGCTCAACGCTCTCCGCTTTAGATCCTAATCCCTAATTAAGCCGCTTAATTCCTCGAATCCTGCAGCCGACGTGGCGCCGAAATACATCACGTAAAATTTTCTCGGCTTTCGCACCAACTACAGTAGGTTGAACGAATGAATTCGCGCTGAGATGTCTCGAAATTTTTCCATGCCCGCAAACTCTCTCTCTCTCTCTCTCTCTCTCTCTCTCTCTCTCTCTCTCTCTCTCTCTCTCTCTCGCTCGAGCCAGAGAGATTTTCCCATTACACGATCGTAATATCTAGCCAGGCCAGGATTCGCACCCACTGTGCTCTATCCCGGTGCATTGTCTCCGTCTAAAATGTAATCCAATTTAAGTTTCGCGTTTCCGACCAATCAACGGTGTTGACTTAACAATAAACCGCTCGAGGATTTGTCGTATCCTCGAGGATCAAGTTTCTAACGAAAGTGCTGCATTGCGGTCCTTCCACTTTACGGGGTGTAGGTTTGTTTACGCAGAACCTCGTGCGCCGCGCGTTATCCCGCGTTAACCATCGCGCAATTGCGCAAAGAGATTGTGGTGACTAGTCTTCCGCTAATTTTTCCCACCGCCTGTTACGAAAGAAAGAAAGAAGAAAAAAAGAAACAAAGTCTACTTTAAGCGTGCAAATGATAATATTGAGATAAAACCCTTTGTTTGTTTTATGAGAGAGCGCAGAAACAGTCTTAATGTACACGAATTGATTAATCCCGTAAATAATTCCCGTTCAGAGTCTCGCCCATTGAACTTCGGCGGCCTTATAAATTAGCTCATTACACTTTAAACGATTCAGTCGTCAGTCATTGTGAGTTATTAACGTCACTAACGCTCATTAACGTTTAACGGTGTGTACCGACAATAATGTCGTGTAAATATTACGATGGTATCCGCCGATGATGTGTCTTCCAACTTACCAACGGGAGTTTCTTCGTTCCAAAAGGAATCATCTAAGGTGTAGTCGGCTTCTGAAACAGAAAGGAAGATACTCTGTTGATAAATTAAACATGCCTATCGAGCTTTGGCCATCGACGTAACGAGCCTGTCAACGAGCGATCATGCACAAAAAAGAACAAAGACAATTCTCCACAACAAAGAACCGAGAAAGAGCGAATAAATAAAATGCACATAGAATGTATATAGCCGAACTACTCTTTCTTCTCTTTTTTTTTCCTTTTCACAATAACCAGCCAACAATAACGTTACTGTGAAAAGACGTCAGGAGCGAAAGGATTAACAATAAACCAACGGGGAAGAGGGGAACGTGTTCAGGTATTTCAGTGGTTTAGACTGGGAATTTTAGACGAGCCGAACTTTAGTGAACTTCTCCAAGCAAAGCAAACTCTTTGCCAGCCGTGCTCAAACAAGGAATCGAGGATCAAAAGAACGGAGGATCAAAGGATTTAACATTTAAGAAGCTTAGGGTTCTGGACACCTCGGATCCAAGACGTCAGGATCCAAAGAATCTATCGGACGAGAAGCTTCTTCTTCGCGTAATTTGCGGTAAACTTTAATAGAATTTCAGTCCGGTGATGGTCTCTCAGTCATTTGCTCGGCCGAGTGTTACGGTGCTTTGGAAAGAGAGAGAGGGAGAGAGAGAGAGAGAGAGAGAGTGAGAGAGAGAGAGAGAGAGAGAGAGAGAGAGAGAGAGAGAGAGAGAGAGAGAGAGAGAGAGAGAGAAAAGAAAGAAAGAAAAAAAAAGAACAGAAGAAGAGGAGGAATTAAGCGTGCATTTAAATATTCTCTTTAAAAGCTAGTCTCTAATATTTCTCTCATTCTTCGTCCATACTGAGTTTTCACGACAGCCAAGAATACACATTCTCTCAGCCTGAATAAATTTTCCTCACGACTCACGCTCGAAACATACTATTTATATACCGTAACAGATATCGTAACAGAGCAAAGAGGCAATGACTACCAATGATGGACTATTGTGATGGAATATTGTAACATCCTGCGAGAATCCGTTAATTATGCAACTCCGGTTACTCGTCCGATTATTACGTTCGCTCAGCACTCTTTTCTCATCTTTATTCATCTGCACGAAGAGCTAAACTTTCTTTTTTATTCGCACATACATGACGAATAAATAACTTATATTATCCAGACACATGTAAGGCACTCTCTTGCGCTCTCGCGCGGACACAGCTTAATTGCCCGAGTTGTTTCTCTGTTCCCTTGATTGATTGCCGTAAGACAGAGTATTGTGTTCTCCTCTTTCGTCGGAAAGGGATCGCTGTCCGAGCGATCGCGATGGTGCGGTGAGCGTTTCGAGCAATCCGCTCGTAACGCTGGCCGCACCGCTCAAACCGCGCGGCGACGAGCGAGTAAAGATATGATAAAGACGGCGTGGTATATTTGAATTTTTATCCTGCGCAAGGATGAGAATGGATGGCGAAACTTTTTCATTGTCTCGCGTGTGAGCGCACGTGCAGAATTTCTTGCAGTAAAATTCATAAGACGGACGTAGCGAGGATAAAGGGACGGCGGTTTGTACTGGCCTACTTCCGGCAGCGGAGCACAAAAAAATCAGCCCGGGGCGAAGTCGGCCCCGAATGGATCGGAGTCAATGACGGACGGCAGCTCTATAGCGGCGATTCTTAACCCTCGCGAGCCCTTCGGGGCCCTTCGACTGAAACTAGAGCACCACTCGTCGCGACTGAGCGACTTGGTGGAATTTTTCGCACATACATCGTCTACGAAAATATTGTCTATCGTCTCTTACGTATAGATCTCTACATTTTTAAATTCACATCGCTAAATCGAGAAACCGCCGCCAGCTCTTGGGCGTTATCCTTAGCACGATATATTTAATATCGAGGTGTACAAGTTGATTAGCCCTGATTAGAGGAAACGAACGAATTCGAATCGGATTTAAAGTCGAAGTGACGAAAGATGTGTTTTTTCGGAGCTCTCGAAAAATGAAAGAAGTTCGACAGCGTTGCATGAGAAACTTGACAATCATACAAGTTATTTGAAACTCTTACGAGAGTTGGCGGAAAGGTTTCGACATCCAAGTCCCACGTTGTCACCAAGGGGGTCGCAGATGCATATAAAGAATGTTATTAATCGGCGTGAGGTTTGGGCAGGTTCGAGCACGTAAATACAGAAAAAAGCGAAAGATTTAATAACCCCGTTAACAAGATTTCACGATCAAAAGCTCGAGAAATCAGCGGAAGAAACGTGCGAGTTTGGAAAAATGGCCGAAATGGAAGATAAACACGCGAAAGAGAGAGAGAAAGAGAGAGAGAGAGAGAGAGAGAGAGAGAGAGGGCGGAGGGAGGGATGAAAAAATCTCCCTGGGGGAGATTTAGCTAGGTTCTGTCGAAGAGAGAGGTTCACCATGTCGTCTAACAATAGTCATATAACAATCGGTTTATCTAGTGCTCGAAGATTCCCGCTTCGAAGGATCTCGAAATCACCTAAGTTTCAAAGTACACTCGAAAAGGGAATGCAAAAGATTACGCGAGAGTCTCTCGATCGAGACTCGGCTAAACTCGGGCCGGTGTGTCACTGCACCGCGTTGCGCGAAGGATCCAACAATCCAGTTATCTGGCGCTTGGTGTAATTCTCGAAGAAATTCTCAAAATCCGCGGAAGAGCACAAGTTTTCGAACGATAAACGCGAAAAGACGCGATAAGTATATGAGAAAAATTAAAGATTCCCGGAGGGAGAAGGAGGAGCGGGGGGGGGGCGGTGCAGCAAGTTGTCAACTGAACAGTGTATTGTCGTATACGGTATTGAACAGTTGATTTATCTAGGGCTCAAAGATGTTCTCCAAAGTAATCTAAAATAATCACAATTTTCAAAATATATTCGCGCGAAATACACGCGCAAAAGGGCACGCACGATAGAGAGAAATAGGAAAAGAGATAGTCGGACAAACGACAGAAAGGAATGTGAAGAGAGAGAGAGAGAGAGAGAGAGAGAGAGAGAGAGAGAGAGAGAGGGAGGGAGTGATAGAGAGAAGGAGAGAGGAAGAAAGGAGAGAGAGAGAGAGAGAGAGAGAGAGAGAGAGAGAGAGAGAGAGAGAGAGAGTGTGTGTGTGTGTGTGTGTATGTGTGTGTGTGTGAGAGAGAGACAAGGGAGGGAGGGAGTCCTGGGCAAGGTTCGACTAGGTTGGGTTCGGCGGCATTGCATATCCCGGCAGATCTCGCAGGTGCAGGGCGTGGTGCCTTGTCGGCAATATCGATTACAAACCCGGGCGGTTGCGCATTCACGTCGACACGTGGACGTGGACCGGCAGCCAGACTAAATTTGTGTTGCCCTATATTTTAGGTCCCCGCACTCATCTGCCTCTCAAAGATTGATTGCTTTTCCCTCCATTCCTTCCTTTAGCCCTTCTCATTCTCTCTCTCTCTCTCTCTCTCTCTCTCTCTCTCTCTCTCTCTCTCTCTCTCTCTCTCTCTCTCTCTCTCTCTCTCTCTCTCTCTCTCTCTCTCTCTCTTTCTCTCTCTCCCTCTCCCTCTCTCTCTCTCTCTCTCTCTCTCTCTCTCTCTCTCTCTCTCTCTCTCTCTCTCCCCCCCCCCCACCTCTCTCTCTTTCGCTGTCATTTTTCTCTCTCGCATTGTATCTAACGGCACTGTACCGGAGAAGTTACGATACTTCGACGTGATTAAATCGTTAAGGTTCAAATACTTGCAAGCTTGAAAATGCAGGGATCCATAGGAACAATTTCGAGGATATGGACACATCCCGTGATATCAGGATCTACAGATGAAAACACAGTTGGGGAGGATCTGTTCTCTTTTTAAAGAACCAAGAACGGCAAGAAAACGTATTAGCGTAGAAATAATGTCTTTGTATTTTTCAAGCTTTCGCAAAAAGAGCTGGGGCGGCATGCAAAATTAATTAAAATTAACGAGATGGAATTTCCGCAAGTTTGTAAATTATTTGTATTATCACAAATACTTATTACGGGAGAGATACAAAGCTCTAATAAGGGGAGCCAAGGAGCTTAGAAATTTTAGGATGCAAATCTGAGGAATTCGCTGAAGCTGAATTCGCACACGCGTATGCAAGGTACGTGTGTTTCTGGATTTCTAAAATTTCTTAGCCACTCGTTACTGAAAGATAAACTCACCCTCCCTGTCTTCCCCCCCCTCCCCGTTCCCCATGCCCTCGCCACTACCGCTTCGGTCGCCACTAGACGCTTCGCGTCCGTTCCGTTGAATTCATTTCGTACAAAGAGCATGTTACTCGACGCGAGCACCTCAGCGAACATCTTAAACTGCCCTTACTTTTTAAGGCCCTCTTAAGTTTATTGCCGTAGAAGAAAGAAGCGTCGGCTGTCGATTCTTTCACAAGTAAAATTTCTCCCGTCGCTCCCGTCGTATATTGATCTCTTTTTACAGTCGCTGTAAAAGCATTTCCGCAGAGAGCTTTTTTTGGTAAGAAGAAGACGTCCGCGAATTTACGAATCGTCGGTTCTACGATGCTAAGAATGATCTCGCGACCGTAAACTCAAGTGAGCTGGAAGTTCAAAGAGCCAGACGAATCTGAAAATCTGAAAATCTCCAGATCTCTTTGTCAAAGAGATAGAGATCGAGAAGTTATAGATTTAAGAAGCCATAAATTCCACGGAACATCGAAGCAATAATGTATCCAAGTGCTTAAGATTCATTGGCGAGGGAGAAGATCTTCGTCGGGATTTCCCGGCAATCAACTAATTTGTTCGTACGCCTTACGGTACGGCTTACCGATGTGTCGCGTTAAGTCCGGTGTCTCTCGAACACTGAGAGACACTCGGCCGCCGGGTAATAATAATAATCTGCCGATGCGCCGTGAAAAACATAAACCCCTGCCGAAAATCCCGGCGCGCAAAGTAATTTCCTCCGCCGAAATGATCAGCGGCCTTGTCTTCGTCGTGTTCCGCGCGCGCGTCCTGAAATCCCGCGCGATTACGGCCTTAAACCCACGCGCAATCCCAAATCCGCAGCATCCCTCTCTAGACTCAAAGGGTTGCGTCTCCGCTTAATGGAGCCGCGTACGTTCGAGATAAATTGCCGGCGTGGAAATCCTTTTCCTGTGCAAACTATTTATCCCGAAGACCGGCATGGAAACGTTTTCCGATGGGGATGAGAACGAGGGGGCGGTGGCGCCGAGAAGAAAGGAAGACGGTGCGAGAAGGAAAGTGCTCTGTGTGTGAATGGCGGGCCGGTTAAAACACAGCTTCAAACCCCTTCCCGCTTCCGCGTCCTTCCCTCCCAGCATTCCCCTACTACCGTCTAGGTTCTATTTACTCGCTTTTCCTTCGTCTTAATTTCGTCGCGATTCCGCGCGAATTCGAGAATCTCAAGATTTACGAATCCAAAGATCGTCATATCAAAGTTTATCATATCGCCGGGAACTCGAAAATCGATTTTCCGCTTCTGTATTGTCTCGGTGGTACTACTCGGTGCCGCGCGTTAATTGCAAAATTGCGCGATTACATGATGACATTGAGAGGTAAAGCGAAGAATCTAAGATTCCGTCAGTCAAATGATAACGCCGCGTGTCCCTGCCCGCGGGAAGAAGCACGGATATTCGAGATTACGGGTCAAGTCAGTTTAATCCACTGCTAAGAGGATTTTGAAGTGGCAAAAGTGTGCATATGGCATGAGACATTAATCTCAAGAGTGCAAATTAAAAGTGCACAAATTGTTGTTTGCTTCGCAGTGCGACCTTGTTTCTGTGGCGATATCTGTCGCGAGTTTTGATCTTTTATTCGTTCCGTCAACAACTCTTCGCGGCGCGGGGCGTGGGGGGTGGGGCGAGGGAACAGGTCTAGAATCGAATAAATATACAATCAGAAGCGAACGGAGTTTCGCTTTGAATCGCCTACCCTCGCAGAATCTCTTCCTCTCTCTCTCTCTCTCTCTCTCTCTCTCTCTCTCTCTCTCTCTCTCTCTCTCCCCCTCCCTCCCTCCCTCCCTCCCTCCCTCTCCCTCCCTCTCCCTCTCTCTCTCTCTCTCTCTCTCTCTCTCTCTCTCTCTCTCTCTCTCTCTCTCTCTTTCTCTCTCTCTCTCTCACCCTCCCTCCCTCCCTCCCGTGTTTGTCGCAACTGTTTATCTCTTGCATTTATGGAAGATTCACCAACGCCAAGCTGCAAGCTGAACAAATGTGTGCACGACGTCTCGGAAATATCTCCATTCCCTTCCCGTCTACGTTTATGTCTTTGATCAATTTAGAGCGTCGAACGAAAGTTTTCGATCGAGGGAGAAGTGCGCTAGACATCTCCTATTTTTCAACATTTCTACAATATTTTAATAAATGAATCCAAGTGTGTGCGTGCGTGCGTGCGTGCGTGCGTGCGTGCGTGCGTGCGTGCGCGCGCGCGCGTGCGCATGTGTGCGTATTAAAAAGTTGAGTATAAAAGCGACCGAGTCTTAATTCAGGCGTGTCAAAAGGCCTGAAAAATGGCCTTTGCATTTATTAAACGGTAATGAATTAAAAAGGAACTCTATGCCGATAATATAATATTCACATTCTCATATACGCGAGAAAATGAAAAAGATCGTTTCTCAAAGAGATAATTGTCAGTAGTGATCGGCAGGGTCAGAAGTTACTTATAGTAAAATAAAATAAAAGTTCCAACGCAAAGAAGCTGCCGCGTGGTATAAAGGATGTCCAGTGAACAACATGTCAATATGTATTCTTATTTTTATATAATGTCTTGAGACACGTGAGAGCCTCGAGTCCTCTCAGCGGGACATCCCGGCAAAAAAGATACGCCGGCGGCGGCGGCGGCGGCGGCGG